>NC_079195.1:219003924-219303924 GCF_029499605.1 Hyla sarda
ACCTGGGATGCGATTCGCGAGCGGGCGCGTCCCGCTGTGCGAATCGCATCCCCAACGGCCATGACAGTGCAGCGCTCCCGGTCAGCGGGACTGACCGGGGCGCTGCAGGGAGAAAGACGCCGTGAGCGCTCCGGGGAGGAGCGGGGACCCGGAGCGCTAGGCGTAACAATCACGCAATGTATAAACATCATACAATAAATTACGCACAATATATAAACATAATTGAAGAAATAAACATCACAATGTATAAACATCGGACAGAAGATAAACATCACACAAAGTATAAACATCTTACAATAAATATACATCACATCAGGGGCGGACATAGTGGCTGTGCAGCCGGTTCAGCTGCAAAGGGGCCCAGCGAGTGAGGGGGCCCGCCAGTTTTTGCGCCGCCACCACTGCTCACTGTTCTAAAGTGGCGCATAATAGCACAGCGGGCACTTTAGAAAGTGAGTCTGCAGCCGCCCGACCCGGGTCTGATGAGGGACGCTGCGCAAGTGATGTCCGTATGCAGACCCGCGCAAAAGGACGTCAGTAATGTCATTCATCAGGCCGGAGAGGAGAAGCGCTGCGCAGACCAGGTAAGTGTGTCTATGTGTGTGTCTCTGTGTCTGTGTGTGTCTGTCTGTGTGTTGGGGGGGGGGTGCTATGCTACATAATGTGGGGTAACTGTTACCTAATGTGGGAAATCTATGCTACCTAATGTGGGGAAACTATGCTACCTAATGTGGGGAAACTGATATCTAATGTGGGGACTCTATGCTACCTAATGTAGGGAAACTATGCTACCTAATGTGGGGAAACTATGCTACCTAATGTGGGGAATCTATGCTACCTAATGTGGGGAATATATGCTACCTAATGTGGGGAATATATGCTACCTAATGTGGGGAATCTATGCTACCTAATGTGGTTAAACTATGCTACCTAATGTGGGGAAACTATGCTACCTAATATTGGGAAACTATGCTACCTAATGTGGGGGAACAGCTGCCTACCTAATTCTTCAGATTAATGTGAGTTGCAGTGCAATTTTATGGCATAATAGCATAATAGCACAGCAGGCACTTTGGAAAGTGAATCTGCAGCCGCCCGACCCGGGTCTGATGAGGGACGCTGCGCAAGTGATGTCCCTATGCGGACCCGCGCAAAAGGACATCAGTGATGTCATTCATCAGGCCGGAGAGGAGAAGCGCTGCGCAGACCAGGTAAGTGTGTCTATGCTACCTAATGTGGGGAAACTGATATCCAATGTGGGGACTCTATGCTACCTAATGAAGGGAAACTATGCTACCTAATGTGGGGAGACTATGCTACCTAATGTGGGGAGTCTATGCTACCTAATGTGGGGAATCTATGCTACCTAATGTGGGGAATCTATGCTACCTAATGTGGTTAAACTATGCTACCTAATGTGGGGGAAACTATGCTACCTAATATTGGGAACCTAATGTGGGTGAACAGCTGCCTACCTAATTCTGCAGATTAGTGTGAGTTGCAGTGCAATTTTATGGCATAGTACTTTTATTTTAATTTTATTTTTTTGAGGGGGGGGAGGCACATTCTTTGAATAGGGGCCCTCTGCTGTCTGTGTCCGACCCTGCATCACATAACATATAAAAATAATACAATAGATAGACATCATGCAATAGATAAATGTCATGCCATAAATAAGCATCTCACATGTAAACATCACACAACATATAAACGTCATACAATAAATATACATCACGTGACTGAACGTATAAAGGTCATACAGGACATAAACATCACACAACACATAAATTCCATACAATACAATAAACATCACACAAGAAACATCACAATGTATGAATGTTAAACAATAAATAAACATCCCAATGTATAAACGTCAGACAGAAGATAAACATCACACAACATATCAACGTCATACAATAAATATATATCACATCACTCACCACATATAAACATCATACAGGAGATAAACATCATACAATAAATAAACATCACACAACATATGAACGTCATACAATAAATATATATCACATCACTCATCACATCTAAACGTTATACAATAAATACATATCACATCACTCACCACATATAAACTTCATACAGGAGATAAACATCATACAATAAATAAACATCACACAATGTATAAACATCACACAACATATAAACGTCATAGAATAAACATCACACAACATATGAACGCCATACAATAAATATATATCACATCACTCATCACATATAAACATCATACAATAAATAAACATCACACAACATATAAACATCATACAGAAGATAAACATCATACATAAGATAAACATCACACAATGTATAAACGTCATAGAATAAACATCACACAATGTATAAATGTCACTGAATGTAAAGAAATAAATAAAATAAAAAATAATAATAAAATAGATTTTTATTAATTGAGCTATCACAGTGCACAAGACAACAATGACAGCTTTGTTACATCGGTATACGCTGCGGTATTGTGCGCCGCTCCTTTGTGTCCTGTGTAAAGTCACATTACGGGCGGTCAGCTCATAGCGACCAATCAGATCTGTTATTTGACTCGCCGGCCAATACTAATGGGCAATTGTTCTGCTTTATTATGGCCGCACATCTCTGTAAGTCATGAAACCGAAGACTCAGAATATAATAAGCTAAAAATAATAACCTCCTCCGTGCGGCGCGCTGCGTAAATGGTTCCTGTCATGTCGCATTTGCACTTGAATGGACTTTGCAATAAAAACTCCATTCTCTTCTATATTTAAAAGCAGCATGGTGCGGCCGGGAGGATCGGGGACACTTTACATGTTATGATAATATGGAATAGAGGCCGCGGCTCGATGTGGATGAGCCCCACTGATCAGCACAGCGGGGACATTACCGGGACTTACAGGGGGAGGCGAGATGAAGAGAACAAGTCAGCGCCAATAGGAACTGATAACAGCGCATGTATGTGAGTGTATGTAGGTGTTTCCCAACCAGGGCGCCTCCAGCTGTTGCAAAACTACTACTCCTGCCCTCGCTTCATAGTCGGAATGCCAATTAGGATGTAAATGTACGTCCTGATGCGTTAAGTTCCAGGGCACCAGGACTTATGTTTACATTCAATGTCTTTAAGGGGTTAAACACATTTCTTTGTTTTGGTGCAGTATTTTAACCCTTTAGGCATGTTCACACTTACAGTATATGTTGCAGATCCTATGCTGGATAACATCAAATATAAAACACCAGTCACTATTGAGAATAATACAAAAACTTTATTGTTCACAACATAGTAAAAGCATAAAAAAATACATATACAAATTGGAGAGAATGGTACTAGGGATACAAAGGTGCAGAAAAAGGACCATACAACATGGCGTCCAAGGAGATCACATGGCATATGGAAAGGGAGAATTGATCATTGCATAGACCAGTGGTCTCCAACCTGCGGGCCTCCAGATGTTGCAAAACTACAACTCCCAGCATGCCCGGACAGCCGCTGGCTGTCCGGGCATGCTGGGAGTTGTAGTTTTGCAACATCTGGAGGTCCGCAGGTTGAAGACCACTGGCATAGACGATGGCAACATGGCGACAGTGCCGCATACAGGCTAGGCTAAACAGAGTGCAAAGACACAAAAAAACTGAAAGAGACACAGAAACATGAACAGGGAAATGCAACTCACACCATGTAAGCCATCCTGAGCAAAGCACCACCTACCCCTACGTGCGTTTCGCAAAATGGCTTCCTCAGGGGGTGTGTCTAATTCCACAGATGGGTATACGTATAGCAGGTAGACCAATCATAAGCTGCCTTTATTTAATAGGCGTATACCTAAGCTATTAATATCAGAGAAGTAATTAAAAGTACCTCCCCCATGTCTATTGTTGCTGTCATATAGGTCCGGACCGGAATCTCCAGTACCATCGGCGTGTGACGTCACTCCATGCCGCTGCTCCGTTAAAGCATGCGGTCTATTTGGATAGTGAAGCGCTTATCGGGGACGGAAGCTGCAAGGCTTCCGGTCTCAACACATAGCCCGGGACTGATCACATGACCCAAACTTGGGTCAAATGATCGCCCGTAATGGAACATGCACATTAGCGCAGAGGCACGGGAACCGCCCCTATAGGGATGGAGCCGGGTACAGACTTCTCTGATATTAGTGGCTTAGGTTTATGCCTATTAAATAAATAAAGGCAGCTTATGATTGGTCTATCTGCTATATTTATGTGGTGTTGGGGTATGAGGTGCAGGGTAGATGCAGGGCAGATGTTATGGCCCAAGGGGCAGATGGTATTGACCCCTTCTTGTCGTGACGCCAGGGCGTGGTTTATCCTTAACCACCCGAAGGTTATACCACTGATCCTGGTTTAGGCAGGGGTAATGCCAGATTAAGGATAATGGCAGATTTACTGAGGCAAGACAGGTGATATAGTCTTTGCAGTACAGCCAAATATCCCAGGGAGGTGACCAGTGACACAGGGGGACCTCGCAGGCTTGCTGGGACTTGCAGTAGTTAGACTGACTTTAGTGCAGGCCACAGTGACTACAGATGGGCTTGACTTGACAGAGATGGTGACTGACAATAAAATGACTTTACTTACTGATGACCGACTTGTGGCTGCAGGACTCTAGGCCTCCAATGCTCTGGACACAGACACTGGAACAACTTGACTGGACTGGACCTCAGCAGAAGAGCAATGAGCTAAGAGAGATTGCAGCCCTTCCCCTGGTTATATAGGGGGGCTGTGCAAGGAGCCCATAGGTCACATGGGGGGGGGGTCACCTGGTCACTGGAGCCTTCTGGGTAACAATCATGTGGCACAAACATTGAAGCAACAGTACATTAAATGAGGCAAACCTATATACATAATAGGGGTATGCTGCAGGGGAGCCCTGGGGATATGCAGGGACTCTGCCTGACAGGGCAGGGGGACAATATGAGGCCACATCATCCTGTACTGGGACATCACATTTATACTTACCCATCTGTGGAATTAGACACGTCCCCTGAGGAAACCATTTTGCAAATCGAACATAGGGGTAGGTGGTGCTATGTTCCGGATGGCATCCATGGGCGGCTTTATTTTGGAGATAGCAGTGTGCTTCCTGCTGTGAGTTTGAATCGGGGTCTGCGGACGATTTTCTGCACCAAAAATCTGCCACAGAGAGCCCATTCTAATTCAGACTTACTACTGGGAACACGCTGCTATTTGGCAGATAAAGCCACCCATGTGAGCCAGCCCTTAAAGGGGTATTCAAGCCTTAGACATCTTATCCCCTATCCAAAGGATAGGGGATAAGATGTCTGATCATAGACTTGCATTGAGGAGGCATGGCCGTGACGTCATGAGCCTCCAACCCGCATCGCCAGTCATTCGGCACGGAGCGAAGTTCTGAGGTGCCGCAGCTGAGATCACGGGGGTCCCCAATGGCGGGACCCCCACGATCAGACATCTTAACCTTTATTCTTTGGATAGGGGACACAATGTCTAGGGACAGAGTACCCCTTTAAGGTTAGTCTTATACAGTGGTAATGAATTTGTCAATGTGACTTTTTTTTTTTTTAAGTTGCAAATTTGTGCACAAACACCTTCAAAAATTCATAAAAGTACACCAGCCCAGACTAAGCTTAGCTTTTTGGTTTATGTGTAGAAAAGTAGCACATTTTTTGCGCAACAGGATAAATAAAATACCGTAATTTTCGCCGTATAAGACGCACTTTTTCTTCCCCAAAACTGGGGGGGAAAAGTTGCTGCGTCTTATATGGAGAATACACACCTATCGGGTCGGTCCCTGCGGCCATCAACGGCCGGGTCCCGCGGCTAATACAGGACATCACCGATCGCGGTGATGCCCTGTATTAACCCTTCAGACGTGGCGATCAAAGCTGACCGCCGCGTCTGAAGCGAAAGTGACACCAACCCGGCTGCGCAGTCAGGCTGTTCGGGACCGCCGCGGTGAAATCGTGGCGTCCCGAACAGCTTACAGGACACCGGGAGGGACCTTACCTGCCTCCTCGGTGTCTGCTCCGTGCCGGGATCCGCTGCATGGTCGGCGCTCTCCTTCGACATCATCACGTCGCCGCGCACTCCGTCCCGTCATCCAATAGGAGCGGCGTGCATAGCGACGTGATGACGGAGAGCGTGGATCCCGGGGCGTTGGGGACACCCAGGGGACGCGGCGACAGCTATGGAGCGACATCCAGGGCAGCGGTGACGAGCGGTGACGGGTCCGGAGCGGCGGGGACACGTGAGTATTATCTCCTATCCAGTGGTCTTCAACCTGCGGACCTCCAGATGTTGCAAAACTACAACTCCCAGCATGCCCGGACAGCCAGCGGCTGTCCGGGCATGCTGGGAGTTGTAGTTTTGCAACATCCGCAGGTTGAAGATCACTGTTGGGTGCAGAAATTTTTTTTTTTTTCTAGATTTTGCCCCTTTAAAATTGGGTGCTTCTTATATGCCGGTGCGTCCTATAGGGGGAAAAATACGGTAAAAATAAAAAAAACACAAAATAACAAATAAACCAGAGAAATTCCAGGAAAAGTGTTCCTGTACAAACTGTATCAAACGCCCTCTGACCATCTAATAAATTTGCGGCACCTACATCCTCCCAGCACACAAAAAAAAAAGGCGTACAAAAATTCTTAGCGCAAAAATTTAGACTGAGGCCCGGTTGATATTTTGTGATTCCTTCTGGTCTCCGGCCTCCATACCAGAATACACACAGGGGGAGATTTATCAAAACCTGTGCAGAGGAAAAGTGGTTCAGTTGCCCATAGCAACCAATCAGATCGCTGCTTTCATTTTGCAGAGGCCTTGTTAAAACTGAAAGAAGCAATCTGATTGGTTGCTATGGGCAACTGGGCAACTTTTCCTCTGCACAGGTTTTGTTAAAGGGGTAGTCCAGTGGTGAAAAACGTATCCCCTATCCTAAGGATAGGGGATAAGTTTGAGATCGCGGGGGGTCCGACCGCTGGGGCCCCCTGCGATCTCTCTGTACGGGGGCCAGGCTCTCCGGCCAGATAGCGGGTGTCGACCCCCGCACGAAGCGGCGGCCGACACTCCCCCTCAATACATCTCTATGGCAGAGCCGGAGATTGCCGAAGGCAGCGCTTCGGCTCTGCCATAGAGTTGTATTGAGGGGGCGTGTCGGCCGCCGCTTTGTGCGGAGGTCGACACGCCCCCTTCTGGCGGGCTGTCGGGGCTCCGTACAGGAGATCGCAGGGGGCCCCAGCGGTCGGACCCCCCGCGATCTCAAACTTATCCCCTATCCTTAGGATGGGGGATAAGTTGTTCACCACTGGGTCACCACTGGACTACTCCTTTAAATCTCCCCCACAGGGTGGAAGGAAGTCGTAGATCACAATGAACGCCAGCCTGATAAATGGAATCTACGGGACCTATTTCATTTAGCAGAATATCCTAATAACAGAATCTATACTGATGGGGACGATCATTTATATCCATGAGGAGGAATTATGCTAATGTGCTGGTATTGAAATGTTCTATATTCGTCATCATTAATATATGATACAATGTTGCACTTTGGATTATTTTTTATTTTTTGTATCTCTCTATATAATTACTCTGATGCTTTCTATGATGAATAATGAGTCGGGGAAGTACATTTGCTAATATTGCATTTGTGTACAAAAGTTTTGTTCAAGATTGTTCCCTATTAAGTATATTACGCAGCTACAATATGTTACGCAATTAATTAGATTAGTGGGATTAGGATAGCTGGTCAGTAGGGGGTCTGGATGCTGAGACCCCTACCAATCACAGTCGCCTCCCCTCTATGGGATTTCTGAACAATCCCAAGAACTAAGCGCTGAGAATTGATCTCCATTCTTGTGATGGGTGGGGGTCCTAGTCCTAGCTGCAATACCGCACACAACCTGAGGATAGGTGTGGTGCTGTCTTTTGTGAAAATCATCTCTGTTTTTCTAATTATGAATAATACCTTTAAAGGGTTACTCCACCGAAAAACATCTTATCCCCAAAGGATAGGCGACAAGATGTCTGATCGTGAGGGTCCCGCTGCTGGGGACCTCCCCGATCTCTGGTGCGGCACCCCAGTCACTACGGTGTACAGTGCAAACTCTGCTCCGTGCTGGATGACTGGCAACTACAGCTGCCATGCCCCCTCCATTCATGTCTACTGGAAGAGGCGTGACAGCTACATACTAGCCGTCACACCCCCTCCCATAGACATGAATGAAGGGGGCGTGGTGTGGCATCAGGAACATGGAAACTTCAAGCTTCCGTGTTCTGGACGCCGCTGGTGCCAGCCCGGAGATCGCGGAGTTCCCCAGATCAGACATCTTATCCCCTAGCCTTTGGACAGCCTTCCACAGCAGAGCTGTGGTTGCTCCGCCTCCTCCTGCTCCGACGGTGTCCTTGCCGTTACCTGCAGTGGTTCCCTCTCCTCCGGTGAATGGTCCTTCAGTTCAGTTGACGCCTGCTGTTTCCAGCGAGATGCCCCCGCCTACGTCTTCAACGGCTGGTGAGTTTGATTATGTCGGGGCTTGGGGTAGTGGGGATAGGCCGCAGGTTTTAGTGTCGGCCCTTGAGGCCTTATTGGCGCAGCTGGAGCCTGGTTCACAGGGGGCGGGAACACCCCTTCCGAATAAACGGGCTCCGTCTCCGCCGAGAGCGAGTGTTCACAAAGAGTCATATTTTTGTGGCATTAGTCCTTTAGGAACACATGTTAGTGAGGAGATCAAGCAAAAAATTTGGGCCAATAATTATATTGACATTTGGTCTTTGGTGTCTGTAGATCAGCACACTATTGTAGTGGATGGGGGTCTTGTGATATGAAATATACCTTAAAACATTAATCATATATGTCTATAATAATGTAATGTCTATGTCTCTTTAATTCACACTGCTATATTCAATCTTGCATCTCTGCTTCTAGAAAATATCAGCTTAAAAGTGAGAAAGAGCGCAAGCCTTTTGGGGATAAAGTTCCAGATCGTAGGCCCCGCGTAGCTAAGACAATAGGTAATTGGCTGCAGGCTTTCGCGGTATTGGGTAGTATTATGGGCGAGAAGCACCCAGAGTGCTGTTCGGAGCTGTTCATCTACCTCGATTCAGTTTACAATGCGTTTAAGTCGCATGCTGGTAGCGCATGGTGGAGGTATGATGAGGAGTTCCGGAGGCGTTTAGCGCTGCAGCCGGATGTGGGTTGGGGTTGCAAAGCGACTGATGTATGGCTTAGGCTTATGATGGCGCAAAAGCAATCTCCCTTTCTCGGGGGGGCCATTGCCCCCTCTGTTGGTCAGCAGGGGGCAGTGGCCGCCAAACGACCTGGAACTTGCTGGCTCTTCAACGAGGGCCATTGCAAGTTTTTGGGCCTTTGCAAATTTAAACATGAGTGCTCCACTTGTGGGGGCGCCCATGGCGCGATACGATGTTCCCGCTATGTCAAGCTGGTGCAAAAAAGGGCAACTCCCAGTGATGGAAAAGACTCCAGTGAGCGTGGAAGAGATGTTACCCTGGCTAGGGCGCTACCCCAATAGATCTGAGGCGGAGCAGTTGCGCATTGGTTTTTTGTATGGGTTTTTCATACCTTTTGTCCCTTCAGCTTTTCCTCAATTTGCTGATAATTTGCAGTCGGCTAGGCAGTTTCCGCAGGCTCTACGGGATAAGGTCAGTAAAGAAGTGAATTTGGGTCGGATTGAGGGCCCTTTCTCTTTTCTGCCCTTTGACAATTTAAGGGTCTCTCCCTTGGGTGTTGTTCCAAAGAAGGACAGCGGTAAGTTTCGGCTGATTCACCATCTGTCGTATCCGAGGGGTGCATCAGTGAACGACGGCATCTCAAAAAAGGAGGCGTCGGTTTCCTATGTTTCTTTCCATAGGGCGTGGTGCTGGTGAGAAAAGCTGGGCGGGGGGCCCTCATGGCTAAGTCGGATATTGAATCCGCTTTTCGGCTGCTGCCGGTTCACCCGGATTGTTACCATCTTCTGGGTTGCTGTGTGGACGGCCTGTTTTATTATGACACCTGTTTGCCGATGGGCTGTTCTATATCGTGCCACTATTTTGAGATGTTTAGCACATTTTTGGAATGGGTGGTGCGATGTGAAACGGGTTGTCGGTCGATTATCCATTATTTGGATGATTTCCTGTTTGTTGCCCCAGGCGGATCCTCCCGATGTCGATTTTTGTTGGATTCTTTTTGCAACCTGATGAGTAGGTTTGGTGTTCCTCTTTCCGTTGAAAAAACGGAGGGGCCGGACACCACGCTTTCCTTTCTGGGCATTGCAATTGATTCCCTTACAATGGTTTTCAGGTTGCTGGCGGACAAACTGGAGAAATTGTTGGGTTTGATTGAAGGTTTCACTGTAGGTCAGAAGGTTACGTTGTGTCAGATGCAATCGCTGTTGGGTCTCCTGGTTTTCGCATGTCGTATCATGCCGATGGGTCGGGTTTTTTCCCGGCGGCTGTCATTGGCCACAAAGGGAGTCAGGAGACCTGAACATCGTATTCGTTTGACTGCTACCCTCAAGGCGGATTTGTTGGTGTGGCGCGAATTTTTGCGCCGCTATAACGGTCGCACTTGTTTTCAGGCTGAGGAAACTTGTAACAAGGAGCTGTCATTGTTCACCGATGCGGCTGGATCGGTGGGCTATGGGGCTATCTTGGGGAATGACTGGAGTGCCGGAACTTGGCCTCAGGAGTGGGAGGCGGAGGGGTTGTGTCGCAACCTTACACTTCTTGAGCTTTTTCCCATTGTGGTGGCGGTGGAGCTTTGGGGGGAGGAGCTCAGGGATCGTAAGGTGTGTTTTTGGACAGATAACATTAGTGTTGTTCACTGTATTAATGGGTTGTCCTCCTCATCTCTTCCGGTACTGTTCCTTCTTCGACATTTGGTACTGAGATGTTTGGACTACAATATTTGGTTTCGCTCTCGTCATGTTCCCGGGGTAGAGAATGTACAAGCTGACTTATTGTCTCGTTCTCGTTTACAGGAATTTTGCAAGCTGTGTCCGGGGGCGGCCCTGGAGGGCCAACCTTGCCTGTCGTTCCTGTGGACCCTGGTGTTATAAACCTGATGCCATTGATCTCTTCATCTGTTGCCCCGGCGACATGGGCTAATCATGGTAAGGCATGGAGGGACTGGGTGTTTTCGGCGGGTGGACGGGATTTTACTGCTAGCTGTGCTATTCGTTTTCAGGTCACGGTGGATTACTTGTTGGGTTTGCAGCGGGCGGGTTGTTCTGTGGCGGTTGCTAGGCGCCGTTTGGGGGGTGTTGGTTTTCATCTAAAATTACATGGTTGGTTGGACTGCACTAAGCATTTTAGCATTCAGCAGGCTTTGAAGGGGTGGAGGAAGGTGCAAGTGCGAAAGGACAGCAGGCGCCCGGTTTCTTTTGCTTTGTTGGAGGCTTTAGTTTTGGCCGCTGTGGAGGTCTGCTCTTCTCCTTATGAGGGGACTCTTTTTTCTACCGCTTTTTGCCTGGCGTTTTTTGGGGCACTGAGAGTGGGAGAGTTGGTTCCAGCCTCGGCCGGGGCTGCTGGGGGTTTGTTTCGGGACGATGTTTTGTTGACTAATGGGGTGGTACAATTGAGAATAAGGAGGTCTAAGACGGATCAGCTGGGTGAGGGTTGTTGGTTGCGCCTAGGGGCGATTGAGGGTTCAGTATGCCCAGTGGCATTGGTGGCGGAATTTTTGAAGATTAGGTCGGGGGGTGAGAAATTTTTGGTCCATTCCTCTGGGACCCCCCTTACCCGTTTTCAGTTTAACTCTGTGTTCAAGCGTTGTTTGACGGTGTTGGGTGCCTCCCCTGGGGAGTACGGTACGCATTCCTTTAGGATTGGGGCTGCCACGGAGGCAGCTAGGGCGGGTCTGCCGGCTAGTGATATTCAGAGGATTGGGCGTTGGAAGTCTGAATGTTATGCTGGGTATGTGAGACCTGAACTGCTGTTTTAACAATTTTCTTTTTCTAGGTCCTCGATCTCCTGTGGTGCACATCGTGGGCCACTCTTATATACATCGTGCTGCACAGAGGGCGATCTGCCGACCGGGCGGTAGGTCCTTGGGATTTCAGGTGGAGGTGCATTGGCGGGGGATCGGGGGGCTCCCCTGGTCACGTGTTCTCATGGAATCCTTTCAGATTGCTAGCGTTTCTCGTGGGCCGGTGATCCTGGTGGTTCATGCAGGGGGTAACGATCTCCGCTCTCTAAGGGTTCCGGAGCTTATTGTCCTTATGAGAATTGACATTGACAGGATGGTTTCCCTCTTTTCTGAGGTCTTACTGGTTTGGTCGGAGATTGTGCTCCGTGTAACTTGGCAAGAGGATCGGGATGCGGTTGGTATTGAGAGGGCTCGCAGAACCGTTAACTCCCGTATGTCTCGTTTTGTTAGAGTTAGGTCTGGTGTGGTTGTTAGGCACAGGCAACTAGAAGGGGACAATAGACGTCTCATGAGTCAGGACGGGGTACATCTAAATGATATTGGCTTAGACATCTTCTTATCGGGCCTTCAAGATGGCATAGAACAGAGCTTGTATATTTTGGGTGGGGGTCGGAGCTCAGTTTGAGACTGTGCTCCTCCTGTGGCGGTACAGGAGATATGAGATCGTAATAAGAAAAGGTGGAAGGCTTTTATGCCCGTCGGCTTAGGCCGGCGGCTGGCTGGTTGCTTCCTCTTGGTAGTCAACCTATGGAGGTTGATAGTTAAAGTTATTTCTGGTTAAAAGGTTAAAGGAATAAAGCTGTGGCCGACCCCCACGTCCACTAAAAGATATCAGTTGTCCGTGTGGTTATTTAAGATATATAAGGCTAATGGGTCGAACAGGAGTAAGGGGAGCGGTGTAGTACACACAGTCTGCAGCCGGGACACAGACAAACTCACCACTGCTCACTGCCAGGGAGCAATGTTGAGCTTGTCTGTGTCCTGGCTGCAGTCTGAGATTTAGGACTCCTGCATGAGTCTGAAATCTATAAAAAAAAAGGACTGGTAGGGAGACCGCTAGTGGTCATTTTTTCAAAGTGGAAAATTAAAGGGGTTATCCAGGAAATAAGTACTGAAAGGATTAAGATTTTTTAATAGAAGTAATTTACAAATCTGTTTAACTTTCTGGAACCAGTTGATATATATAAAAAAGTTTTTTCCTGGATAACCCCTTTAAACAGAAAGAAGCATATTTTTTAATAACATGCTATTGGAAAGTTATTCTGCATACATTAATCTATAATATATCAAAGTTTTTTTTTGATGAGAGGTACCCTTTAAGTCAAAAGTTTAATTGTTTTGTAAAGATTTTCAGACTAAGGCTTTTTCTCTCTGAAATGTTGACAATGATTTATAAATGTTTCCTATGAAATCCAATAAATTCCAGATGACACTTCTGGAGCCGCTGCCGTCCAAGGTGGATTTTCACTTCTGTTCTTCTTGTGAGAAAAACCAATATGAGAAAAGAGAAAACAAAAAAATTACTGCTGGCACCAGGATGACAGTATTGTCTAATTTACTCTGCTGCTCATGTGAACAATAGAGGAATTAACCCCTCAAGGGTTAATTAACCCTTTTAATTAACCCCTATTAACCCTTCTAATTAACCCCTATTAGTGTCAGGTCAGACATTTGACAATTGATCAGCTGTTTGCTGGAGCCTTAGTGCCCCCTTATGAAGAGAACAGAGCTGGTGAAGTGAAAAAAACTGTGACCTGTAGCCGAATGTGACCTGAGCTCCAGAACTCAGCGCTCACAGCCTTTCTCAGCACTGATCATTGTTAGGGGTTAGGATTAGGGGTTAGGATTAGTGTTCGGAGTATGGGTTAGGATTAGGCATTAGGATTAAGATTAGGAGGTTAGGGTTAGGGGTTATGATTAAGGGTTAGGATTAGGGTTATGGGTCAGGGTTAGGATTAGGGTTGAGATTAGGGTTATAATTAGGGGTAAGGATTAGGATTATTGTTAGGAGTAGGGTTTAGGATTAGGGGTTAGGATTAGGGGTTAGGATTAGTGTTAGGATTAGGGTTATGGGTCATGGTTAGGATTAGGATTAGGATTAGGGTTAGGGGTTAGGATTAGGGGTTAGGATTAGTGTTAGGAGTATGGGTTAGGATTAGGCGTTAGAATTAAGATTAGGGGGTTAGGGTTAGGGGTTATGATTAAGGGTTAGGATTAGGGTTATGGGTCAGGGTTAGGATTAGGGTTGAGATTAGGGTTAGAATTAGGGTTTAGAATTAGAGTTAGGAGTATGGGTTATGATTAGGCGTTAGGATTAAGATTAGGGGGTTAGGGTTAGGGGGTTATGATTAAGGGTTAGGATTAGGGTTATGGGTCAGGGTTAGGATTAGGGTTGAGATTAGGGTTAGAATTAGGGGTAAAGATTAGGATTAGGGGTTGGGATTACTGTTAGGAGTAGTGTTTAGGATTAGGGGTTAGGATTAGTGTTAGGATTAGGGTTATGGGTCATGGTTAGGATTAGGGTTAGGATTAGGGTTTGGGTCAGATTTCGGATTGGGGTTAAGATTAGGGTTAGGACTAGGGTTATAGGTCAGGGTTAGGATTAGGGGTTAGGGTTAAACAGCTCCATACATTGAATAGCGGCCGTGCTGGGTTACTGCAGTTTATTTCCTGCTCATTTCAATAGGAGATGAGCTGCAGTTATCCAGTATGGCCACTACACAATCCTTGGCGCTGTTGCCTCCAACTGTTTCTCGTACTGTTCATGCTGTGTGGCAGATGTAGCAAGCAGCTTGTTTTCTGGGCGCTGGACCACCACCAATCACATATGAATGATAGATCCCAGTGTTTCTCAACCAGGGTGCTTCCAGCTGTTGCAACACTACAACTCCCAGCATGCCCGGACAGCCTGGAAATTGTAGTTTAGTAACAGCTGGAGGCACCCAGGTTGGGAAACACTAATCTATCCCGTGGGTCAGCAAAAAATAGATGATTTATTTTAGATAACAGAAATGAGTGTATATCCTACTGACCACACAGACGGAATGTATCAGGACTTTAACATGATAAGGCCAAAAATATCATACAACACTAATAGTTTGGACTGTGCCCTAAGTCACAGGTCAGAACCGATCATGATGCATTGGGGTCATTAAGTGATTTTTGCCCATATCATGCACATTTATCATCACTAGCCCTAAAGTGCCACATGTTTTATTTCAGCACAGCTGCCTCTATATACTTCATTATTGTAACTGGGTCATGTGTGTGGTGTCCCGGTACCGTATTGTATACGTTACCTGTATAGAGGTCCCCATAGTCAGAGTCCCTAGGATGTCGGGGTCCCTCTTTTGTAGTTTTCCCCTTGTCACCTCTCACTTAGTCGATGACTATATAGCAGTTCTATTTAATGTTAATATAAGTATAAGGATATATATGTATATATTTAGTATCTAAATTCGGAGCGTAGCAGGACCTGCGGGTCACGTGATCAGGTTGAAACTCTATGGACCTGCGCCATCTTGATCCCTGTCTTGGGTTGCTGACTCTGGAAGAGGTAGGACCTCCGCAGCTTACAAGACAATTTACTAGGCCAAAGCCTTGCGGCCTATGCCTAAAGCATAGCGGATAAACTTCCCCGCTACTCATCGCAAGATCACTGGACCTAATTATTCCCCTAAATCCAGCGGATCTCTGTATTACAATCCATCAGAAGCTAAATTGGCTTATCTGATCCCAACCGACTGTCAATCGCTGCTCAAGCTCTATGTAAAGAGACTTTGTATTCTGGACTGTTACTATTATTACATGCACAGAAATTCCTCAGTAAAAGTTCCTGCAAGTTTTCAGTCAACAGCGGTTGTGGACAATCATTTATTTCTGCATCACCTATTGCTCTTGGGAAGGGTGGCAATAGGCATATCAAGAACACAGCGCCCTTAACTATCCTGCACAGCAACACCCTAAATACCCTACACTCTCACAAGACAGTATCCTTGCATCCGCCACCACATGTGATCACCAGCCTAACCCACAGGAAATCACAGCGGAAGTGCTGGAGGATGTTGCAGGCAGCAGAACGTTCTCCACGGCGTCTCCAGACTCTGTCACGTCTGTCACATGTGCTCAGTGTGAACCTGCTTTCATCTGTGAAGAGCACAGGACGCCAGTGGCGAATTTGCCAATCTTCGTGTTCTCTGGCAAATGCCAAACGTCCTGCACGGTGTTGGGCTGAAACAACAAGAAGAAAAAACGTAGTCTCAAAAAACAGGAGGTGCTCAACCCCAAATGCAGTTGTGTATTTATGCTGGGGGAGCAGATCCTGCGCTTGTGGGCGATCCCCAGCATAAAATGCATACAATGGGGGATGCCTGCAGCAGATTACAAGTGCCACAATAGAATCCTACACCAAATGAAAGGTGTGGATGTGTAACACATAGAATAATACAATACATTTAGGCGCACTACTGTGGTAGATGTAAACAGTGACATATGGCTAACCCTCAAATTGATGTTAAAATTGAGACATTAGCATGTATATCCATATATGAAGGACATACCTGAGCCCGTATGGTATTGCCCATATGGCACAGGTAGGTATTTGTTAGGTCCCGTGCCACTTGAGAAACCTTGGCGTTGGTGTGCGGACCCAGGTATGTTCTTCATATAAGGATATGTCTCAATAATGTCTCAATTTTAACATCAGTTTGAGGGTTAGCCTTCATTGTTTACATCTACCACAGTAGTGCACCTAAATTTATGTATTATGGTGTTGGGTTGTAATCACAACCCCCACCTGTGGACATCGGGCCCTCATACTACCCTCAAGGAGTCTGGTTCTGACCGTTTGAATGGACACATGGACATTTGTGGCCTGCTGGAGGTCATTTTGCAGGGCTCTAGCAGTGCTCCTCCTTGCATAAAGGCGGAGGTCACAGTCCTGCTGCTGGGTTGTTGCCCTCCTACGGCCTCCTCCACGTCTCCTGATGTACTGGCCTGTCTCCTGGTAGCGCCTCCATGCTCTGGACACTACACTGACAGACACAGCAAACCTTCTTGCCACAGCTCGCATTGATGTGCCATCCTGGACCTGAGCCACTTGCGTGGGTTGTAGACTCCGTCTCATGCTACCACTAGAGTGAAAGCACCGCCAGCATTCAAAAGTGACCAAGAAAACATCAGCCAGGAAGCATATGAGAAGTGCTCTGTGGTCCCCACCTGCAGAACCACTCCTTTATTGTGGATGTCTTGCTAATTGCCTATAATTTCCACCTGTTGTCTGTTCCATGTGAAATTGATTGTCAATCAGTGTTCTTCCTGAGTGGACAGTGGGATGTCACAGAAGTGTCATTGACTTGGAGTTACATTGTGTTAAGTGTTCCCTTTATTTTTTTTAGCAGTGTTTATAGTAGTTCTACACCTCTCCTGCAGCTCTATCTGTATACTGCTGCTATCTGTATGAGATCAGGATATAAACTAGTTCTACACCTCCCCTCCAGCTATATCTGTATACTGCTGCTTCTTTCTCTATGTCATCAGGATATATACAGTTGCAAGAGAAAGCACGTGAACCCTTTGGAATAATATGGATTTCTGCACAAATTGGTCATAAAATGGGATCTGATCTACATCTAAGTCACAACAATAGACAATCACCGTCTGCTTAAACTAATAACACACAAAGAATTACATCTTACCATGTTTTTATTGAACACACCGTGTAAACATTCACAGTGTAGGTGGAAAAAGTATGTGAACCCCTAGACTAATGACATCTCCAAGAGCTAATTAGAGTGAGGTGTCACCCAACTGAAGTCCAATCAATGAGATGAGATTGGAGGTGTTGGTTACCGCTGCCTTGCCGTATAAAAAACACCTTGGAAGGTGTTTTTTTTTAGTTGTGCTATATTATATATACTGTATTTTTCGCCCTATAGGACGCACCGGCGTATAAGACGCACCCAATTTATAGGTGCAAAATCTAAAACAATAAAGATTTTGAACCCAATAGTGGTCTTGTACCTGCGGACCTCCATATGTTGCAAAACTACAACTCCCAGCATGCCCGGACAGCCGTTGGCTGTCCGGGCATGCTGGGAGTTGTAGTTTTGCAACATCTGGAGGTCCACAGATTGAAGACCACTGCATAGGAGGTAATACTCACGTGTCCCCGCCGCTCCAGACCCGTCACCGCTGCCCTGGATGTCGCTCCATCGCTGTCACCGTGTCCCCGTCGCTCCGGAACACCTCTGCTGCCGGCCGGGTATCCTCGCTCTTCGTAGCCGCCATCACGTCGTTACGCACGCCGACGCACGTACGCGACGACGTGATGACGAGGAAGGAGAGCGCCAGCCATACAGGGGATCCCTGAACGGAGAAGACACCGAGGAGGCAGGTAAGGTCCCTCCCGGTGTCCTGTAAGCACTAACCCGGCTATTCAGTCGGGCTGTTCGGGACCGCCGCTGTGAAATCGCGGCGGTCCCGAACAGCCCGACTGAACAGCCGGGTTAGTGTCACTTTCCCTTCAGACACGGCGGTCAGCTTTGATCGCCGCATCTGAAGGGTTAATACAGGGCATCACCGCGATCGGTGATGTCCTGTATTAGCCGCGGGTCCCGGCCATTGATGGCCGCAGGGACCGCCGCGATAGGGGTGTATTCGCCGTATAAGACGCACCGACTTTTTCCCCCCAGTTTTGGGGAAGAAAAAGTGCGTCTTATGTGGCGAAAAATACGGTAATTCTGTGTTCTTTATTTTATTTTACATTTCTATCAACTTTTGGTCATTTATATTCACAGATGTCAGCGTGAACGTAAGGGATCTGAGAACAGCGATCCACTGCCTTCATTCAAGCCTGACAAGTATTCTTGAAAATAATCTGTGAATGTCTAATGCGTTTTTCTTTCTTTATTTCTTTTTGTTTACTAAGTTACCATGGTTACCAATGATGTCATAATTGGGAGCCTCTGACACCTTAAATACCTGTAATATTTCACACTAGCACATGCAGTTGAGAAAGGCATCTTTGCTGAAACGCGTTACATTCAATGCTGTATCTGCAGTAAGAAGCGGAGTAAAAAGCATTTAAAATAATATCAAGACTGCTGGGATTTATTACTATCTACTACTGTTACCTATCTGCGAGCACCGGGAGAATATTGTAGTGCCGACCTATCATTTACTCACCTATCTGTATACAGCTGCTATCTGTATGGGATCAGGATGTGTAGTAATTATAGAAACACCTAAAGGGTTGACAAACTTTCTGAATGTCATTTTGAATACTTTGAGGGGTGTAGTTTCTATAATGGGGTCATTTATGGAGTATTTCTCATAGAATGGCCCCTCAAATCCACTTCGAACTTAACTGCTCCCTGAAAAATTCAGCTTTTGAAATTTTCGTAAAAATTTTGAAAATTGCTGCTACACTTTGAAGCCCTCTAATGTCTTTAAAAAGTAAAAACATGTCAACTTTACGATGTCAACATAAAGTAGACATATTGTATTTGTGAATCAATATATAATTAATTTGGAATACCCATTTTCCTTACAAGCAGAGAGTTTCAAAGTTAGAAAAATGCAAAATGTTCAAAATTTTCATGAAATTTGGGGATTTTTCACCAAGAAATGATGCAAGTAACGACAAAAGTTTACCACTATGTTAAAGTAAAATATGTCACAAAAAAACAATCTTGGAACCAGAATGAAAGGTAAAAGCATCCCAGAGTTATTAATGCTTAAAGTGACAGTGGTCAAATTTGCAAAAAAAGGGCTGCGTCCTTAAGGTGAAAATGAGCTGCGTCCTTAAAAAAAAAACTTTTTCTTTATATATCAACTGGTTCCAGAAAGTTAAACAGATTTGTAAATTATGCAATAATCGAAGAAAAAAGATCCAGCAACTCACCGCCAAGATGACCGAACAAATGGAGGCACAGCGAGGAAGCAGGTGGACAGATGGATGAAACAGGAGGCTCAGAGGCGACTAACCGTTTGTTTCGTACAGGTGTACTTCATCCGGCCTCAGATTTGTAAATTACTTCTATTAAAGAGGTTTGCTATGGGGATTTGCTTCTAAACTGGGCGGTTCCCGAGACACATGTCATCAGAGAGCACTTAGACAGAAAAGGACAACTCAACTTCAGAAGCTCATAAGTACTGAAAGTATTAAGATTTTTTAATAGAAGTAATTTACAAATCTGTTTAACTTTTTGGAGCCAGTTGAAATATAAAAAAAAGTTTTTTCCTGGATAACCCCCTTTAACCCCTTAAGGACGCAGGACGTAAATGAACGTCCTGGTCAGGTGGTACTTAACGCACCAGGACGTACATTTATGTCCTGTGCATAACCGCGGGCATCGGAGCGATGCCCGTGTCATGCGCGGCTGATCCCGGCTGCTGATCGCAGCCAGGGACCCGCCGGCAATGGCTGACGCCCGTGATCTCGCGGGCGTCCGCCATTAACCCCTCAGGTGCCGGGATCAATACAGATCCCGGCATCTGCGGCAGTGCGCGATTTGAATGAATGATCGGATCGCCCGCAGCGCTGCTGCGGGGATCCGATCATTCATAACGCCGCACGGAGTTCCCCTCACCTTCCTCCTTCCGGTCCCGGCGTCTCCTGCTCTGGTCTGTGATCGAGCAGACCAGAGCAGAAGATGACCGAAAACACTGATCTGTTCTATGTCCTATACATAGAACAGATCAGTATTAGCAATCATGGTATTGCTATGAATAGTCACCTATGGGGACTATTCAAGTGAAAAAAAAATTTAAAAAAATTTAAAAGTAAAAGTAAAAAAAAAGTGAAAAATCCCCTCCCCCAATAAAAAAGTAAAACGTCCGTTTTTTCCTATTTTACCCCCAAAAAGCGTAAAAAAAAATTTTATAGACATATTTGGTATCGCCGCGTGCGTGAATTTCCGAACTATTAAAATAAAATGTTAATGATTCTGTACGGTGAACGGCGTGAACGAAAAAAAAAAAAAAAGTCCCAAATTCCGACTTTTTTAATACATTTTATTAAAAAAAAAATTATAACAAATTAATTAAAAGTTTTTTATATGCAAATGTGGTATAAAAAAAAGTACAGATCATGGCGCAAAAAATGAGCCCCCATACCGCCGCTTATACGGAAAAATAAAAAAGTTAGAGGTCATCAAAATAAAGCGCAACAATAATATAAAATTATGTAATAATGGGTATCATTTTAATCGTATTGACCCTCAGAATAAAGAACACACGTCATTTTTACCATAAATTGTACGGCGTGAAAACGAAACCTTCCAAAATTAGCAAAATTGCATTTTTCGTTTTAATTTCCCCACAAAAATAGTGTTTTTTTGGTTGCGCCATACATTTTATGATATAATGAGTGATGTCATTACAAAGGACAACTGGTCGCGCAAAAAACAAGCCCTCATACTAGTCTGTGAATGAAAATATAAAAGCGTTATGATTTTTAGAAGGCGAGGAGGAAAAAATGAAAACGTAAAAATTAAATTGTCTGAGTCCTTAAGGCCAAAATGGGCTGAGTCCTTAAAGGGTTAAGGGGTTAAATTATGTAAGGAGCTAAGTTTTTGTTTTAACTTTTATATTGTATTTTTTTATGTTGTATTATTATTAGCCGGTCACCGTATATAAAGTTATTTTCCATGGTAACTAATGTATCCACGACCTCACATTCGTTGCTATTTTATTCTTTTAAATCTGTAGGTTTTTTTCTTTATTTTTTTCAATGTTTTCTGACATCATAAAACACGTCTCTATTATCTTCCTTCCCTTGTTTATTCTCTCCTTGTTCTTTAGAGATCTATGTCTGATGATGGAATCCACCCCGGCTACATGGCGACGATACAGTTCATCTTTTGTTTCGAATTCAGAGCATGACATTTTTTTTTTTTTCTCAAGAACAAAGGCGCCGATACAGATCAAAATCCGGTATATGTACAACATCGCGCTAATCTAGCTTTTCAATGTTAGAAGTCTGCTGGGTTACTCTGCATGTCATTGGGCAGTGTGTGCGCTTTTTATCTCGCAAGGCAGAGAATTGTTACCGCTATTTTCATACCGGTCCGGCTGGAAATTTTCAATCTATTAAAATACTTTGACTGGTGTCTTTAGTTTTTTTTTTATCCAACAAAATAATAATAATATAATAATAATAAGAGGAAGAAAACTGGGTCACGTACATCGAGAGGAAAACGGGGGGGGGGGGGGAGTAAAAAAAAAAGAATACAAAACTGCATTGATTTCTTCAAAAAAGATGCCGTTTAATACTGATACTTCACAAAACTTCTTTTGTGCTTTGAATAAAAAAAATAAAAAAATAATAATACACAATTATGTCATTTAACATTTTGTGGATTTTCGATTTGCTTTTTTTTTATTTTTTATTTTTATTTTTTTTTGGTAAAGGGGAAAAACATGAACTTGGAAAAGTCAAATAAGGACAAGCTGGTTTCAGATACAATGTTTGGATGTAGCAGTGCTGGATCCGTGATTTAAAGGGGTTATCCAGGAAAAAGCTTTTTTTTATATATATATCAACTGGCTCCAGAAAGTTAAACAGATTGGTAAATTACTTCTATTAAAAAATCTTAATCCTTTCAGTACTTATGAGCTGCTGAAGTTGAGTTGTTCTTTTCTGTCTAAGTGCTCTCTGATGACACCTGTCTCGGGAACTGTCCAGAGTAGAAGAAAATCCCCATAGCAAACCTCTTCCTGTGTAGTTCCCGAGACAAGCAGAGGTGTCAACAGAGAGCACTGTTGCCAGACAGAAAAGAACAACTCAACTTCAGCAGCTGATAATTATTGGAAGGATTAAGATTTTTTAATAGAAGTAATTTACAAATCTGTTACATTTTCTAGAGCCAGTTGATATAAAAAAAAAATTCCCCTGGAATACCCCTTTAATGTGCACCTGTCGTCAACAAAAGCTTTTTATATAAAGTAGATCATTTTTGGGTGAAAAAATGCTGTCCCTGCAGCTATTGCCTGTGTGTCTCTACGAGGAGTCCAAATACAGGAAGTGAGGGCAGGACAAGCAGGGCTCTGTGCAGGCTCCTGAGGCTCTGTGTCACAGTCTTGTTTGTCCTCCCCTCACTTCCTGTATTTGGACTCCTCGTACGGACACACAGGCAATAGCTATAGGGACAAAAATATAAATATTTTTTAACCAATTTATATTACAAATATACATATACAGTGGTCCCTCAAGTTACAATATTAATTGGTTCCAGGACAACCATTGTATGTTGAAACCATTGTATGTTGGGACCATAACTCTATGGAAACCTGGTAATTGGTTCTGAAGCCCCAAAATGTCTTCCAAAAATAGGAAAAAGTGAGGATTAAAGAAAAATAAGTAGAGAACTATTATAGATAAAGCAAATCCTTATATGTAAAAGTAAGAAAGATCTGCTGGGAGCTGTAAATCACTGTCTATTTCATTGTTTCCTAACCAGGGTGCCTCCAGCTGTTGGAAAACTACAACTCCCAGCATGCCCGGACAGCCGAAGGCTGTCCGGGCATGCTGGGAGTTGTAGTTTTGAAACAGCTGGAGGCACCCTGGTACGGAAACGCTGGTCTATGTAGAGGACAAGAGCTTCTTCAGGGTCCTGTACAGTAAACACAGTGTCCTAAAAAAGTAACATGGAGCCGCCCTCACCTGGTGTCCAAAGGAGCAGCTAACCCTGGCACAGGTAAAGAGTACAGAACATGTAATACCTCCCTGTACTGTAGGGGGCGCTACCAGACACCAGTCAGTGCATGCACTTCAGTAATACAGGTAAAGAGTACAGAACATGTAATACCTCCCTGTACTGTAGGGGGGCGCTACCAGACACCAGTCAGTGCATACACTTCAGTAATACAAGGGTTTTACCAGTGAATGTCCATTCTGATTGGTCAGATCTTCCAGCGATGTTTCTGGATTGTCTGTACATTGTATGTTGAGTCTGGTTTCAAGTTACAATGGTCCAGAAAAGACCATTGTATGTTTAAACTATTGTATGTTGAGGCCATTGTAAGTTGAGGGATCCCTGTAATGGTATTATCTACAATTATAAAAAAAGATTTTGTTCATGACAGGTGACTGATCTTCTTAAATTTCAATAATATATTGATACCCTGATCTAGAGTGATACTAGTTCAGTGTTTCCCAACCAAGGTGCCTCCAGCTGTTGCAAAACTACCACGCCCAGCATGCCCGGGCATGCTGGGAGTGGTTGTTTTGCAACAGCTGGAGGCACACTGGATGGGAAACACTAAACAAGTTGGCTGAATTACGATGTATCCACAAATTTAGTAAAAATATTAAAATTTTAGTACATTAAAGGGATACTCCGGAGGGGGGAAAAAAATTTCAAATCAAATGGTGCCAGAAAGTTCTACAGATTTGTAAATGACTTCTATTTAAAAAATCTTAACCCTTCCAGTACTTATCAGCTGCTGTTGTGTAGTTGTGTAGTTCTTTCCAGTCTGACCACAGTGCTCTCTGCTGACACCTCTGTCCATGTCAGGAACTGTCCAGAGCAGGAGCAAATCCCCATAGCAAACCTCTCCTGCTCTGGACAGTTCCTGACACGGACATAGGTGTCAGCAGAGAGCACTGTGGTCAGACTGGAAAGAACTACACAACTTCCTTTTGGAGCATACAGCAGCTGACAAGTACTGGAAGGGTAAAGATTTTTTAAATAGAAATAATTTACAAGACTGTATAATTAAAAAAAAAAAAATTCTTACAGAGTACCCTTTGCTAGCAAAATCCTAGACAAGCTGCAATTCCCATCACAACCACAAGGTGCCCACATATAGAACCATCGGGGGACATTTACTAAGCTGTGTGAGCAACCCATTTGTTTAGATTTTGCACAAAAATTGTGCGTTTATTTATTTATTTTTTGGGGGATTTTTTTCCGTACAAATGTACAACTTTTTAACAATTACACTGCTTGCACCAAAGGGGAGGGAAGGGGGCAAGAATTGCACAGAGGAGTTATACAGGGGGCACCCCTCCTCACATGCGACTTAAAGGGGTTATCCAGTAAAAAAAACCTTTTTTTTAAATATCAACTGGCTCCAGAAAGTTAAACAGATTTGTAAATTACTTCTATTAAAAAATCTTAATCCTTCCAGTACTTATGAGCTTCTGAAGTTAAAGGGAACCTCTCATCAAATAAACTTTTGATATATTTTAGATGAATGAATGTTGAATAACTTTCCAATTGCATGTTAATGAAAAATATGCTTCTTTCTATTGTATTTTTCCCGATCAGTCCTGTCAGCAAGCATTTCTGACTCATGCTGGAGTCCTAAACACTTAGAGCTGCCAGCCTGCTTTGTTCACAGCCAAACAGGCTGTGAACAAAGCAGGCTGGCAGCTCTGAGTGTTCTCCTTTGTGAACAAAGCAGACTGGCAGCTCGTAGTGTTTAGGACTCCAGCATGAGTCTGAAATGCTTGCTGCCAGGACTGGTAGGGAGACCCCTAGTGGTCATTTCTTCAAAGTGGAAAATTAAATAGAAAGAAGCATATTTTTTAATAACATGCAATTGTAAAGTTATTCTGCATACATTAATCTATAATATATCAAAAGTTTTTTTGATGAGAGGTACCCTTTAAGGTTGTTCTTTTCTGTCTAAGTGCTCTCTGATGACACGTGTCTCTGGAACCGCCCAGTTTAGAAGAGGTTTGCTATGGGGATTTGCTTCTAAACTGGATAGTTCCCGAGACACGTGTCATCAGAGAGGACTTAGACAGAAAAGAACAACCTTAACTTCAGAAGCTAATAAGTACTGAAAGGATTAAGATTTTTTAATAGAAGCAATTTACAAATCTGTTTAACTTTCTGGAGCCAGTTGATATATAAAAAAAAGTTTTTTCCTGGGATATCCCTTTAAGACCTAATTTGTGACATTAAAAAGAAGCAAAAATGTTTGAAAGCTCAGTGCCGCTGGATTTACTAAGAGGCATGTAGGGGTGTACGTAGAATTCATGGGGCCCCATAGTAAAAATCCGAATCGGGTCCTCTCCTGATTTTGCTATGGGGCCCCATAATAGACCAGTATTATAATTGGCAAATGGGGTCCCTGTTGCAGATTTAGCATCAGGGCCCAAAAGCTACAAGCTACGCCTCTGCCTATAACCCCAGCACCACTATTACCACCTCTGTCAGCTATTCCTTACCAGAGCTGCTATTCCTTACCAGAGACCAGCTATTCCTTACCAGAGACCAGCTATTCCTTACCAGAGAAAATATTCAGAGGCACAAATAGAGTCCAAAGCACCTATTATCTAAACATTTCTACAAGACCACTTAGACCATTCACAATTTTCGAACAATGGTCATAGAATAATAACAATTTCAGTCGTGTGAAGAGTTGTTGACATTTACAACAGGCTCCATTTATATTTCCCGTAAGTGTTTTTGACCGCCTCAGTCCTGGATCGCTATTTGCATCTAATAATAACAACATCACAATCCGGAAGTTCATTTTGTGAAAGTTTTGTCCAAGGCCAGGTCCCGCTCTTCCGTCAAAAGTGCCAAAAAGCTCCAAAAATTCCTCAAATCTCTAAGAAATGATTGTTGTAGAATCTATGAAGGGATTTAATCATAGTAATATTGTCCGCACCGTGTATTGTGAAGCGTCCGCCAATAATGGCTTCTACTACAAAGAAGCTGCTTTCAGATGCATTGTGAAGGCTCCTGCTCTATGAGCCGCTGTGTTTTTGGGCAGGTCCATGTTTTTAATTTTTTTTTTTTTTTTTGCGAGCTGTGAAGACATTTTTCATCTTGGAAGGATTATTGTAAGACCATGGCGCCTATTTATAAAAGATTGAACTAGAAAAAACAGTTTGTTCGTTTAATATTGACTTCAACCCGAGCTACCGTATTTTTCGTCCTATAGGACGCACCGGCGTATAAGACGCACCCAATTTATAGGTGCAAAATAAAAAAAAAAAATAAAGATTTTGAACCCAATAGTGGTCTTCAACCTGCGGACCTCCAGATGTTGCAAAACTAAAACTCCCAGCATGCCCGGACAGCCGTTGGCTGTCCGGGCATGCTGGGAGTTGTAGTTTTGCAACATCTGGAGGACCGCAGATTGAAGACCACTGTATAGGAGGTAATACTCACGTGTCCCCGCCGCTCCGGACCCGTCACCGCTGCCCTGGATGTCGCTCCATCGTTGTCGCCGTGTCCCCGTCGCTCCGGAACGTCTCTGCTGCCGGCCGGGTATCCTCGCTCTCCGTCGCCGCCATCACATACGCGACGACGTGATGACGAGGAAGGAGATCGCCGGCCATACAGGGGATCCCTGAACGGAGAAGACACCGAGGAGGCAGGTAAGGTCCCTCCCGGTGTCCTGTAAGCACTAACCCGGCTATTCAGTCGGGCTGTTCGGGACCGCCGCGGTGAAATCGCGGCGGTCCCGAACAGCCCGACTGAAGAGCCGGGTTAGTGTCACTTTCCCTTCAGACGCGGCGGTCAGCTTTGATCGCCGCGTCTGAAGGGTTAATACAGGGCATCACCGCGATCGGTGATGTCCTGTATTAGCCGCGGGTCCCGGCCGTTGATGGCCGCAGGGACCGCCGCGATAGGGGTGTATTCGCCGTATAAGACGCACCGACTTTTTCCCCCCAGTTTTGGGGAAGAAAAAGTGCGTCTCATACGGCGAAAAATACGGTAATTATAACCTGCTACATTTTGCCTGTAAAGTTTGCCTTTTAGAAAGATGTTGTGTTTTGCCTATTGATCGGCAAAATGCAGGGGCCAAAATTCTCTGCTGAGTGCTTGGCCAATTCATTTGTTTTTGGTTCTCCTGTGTGTGCGCAGTAGAGATATCTAAAAGGTTTTTCTGTGAATCTGTACACAGCGTAAATGAGTCAATCAAAACTCCCCCATGTCAGTGTGACACATCATAATTAGTTATTATGCCACGCACATCAGATGTTGAGAGGCATGTCTTATATAAATGGGGGTTGGGGGGGAGCAAAAAGCTAAAAAAAATAAAAAATTTTTTTAGCTAATATGATTCAACCCTTGGAATCTCCCTGATGTCTCTTCTTGATGTTGGCGGCCTGTGGCGGCACTTGGGGTGGGCTAACGGTGCTATAGCCCTGGCTATAATGCCCATAGCCCTGGGTGTGTGGTGGTATTAGTCAGTGGTAATTGTAGTGATGGTCATAGTGTGATGGTATTATTTGTCCCTTACTGGTAACACACAACATTGACACTGTGCCTGTATTTCATTTAGTTTGGAGGTGATGACTATTGCTGTTGTTTTTTGTACTGGTAATATTAGTATTATTGGTCCCAGTTTTGGTCCAATTTGGTTACTGACAATGTAATGGTAATATGTGTGGTGATAATATTTCTCCATGTATATTGGTATTATTGGAAATAGTGGTCTCAGTATACAGGATTTGGTCAGTAAGAGTATGACAGTGATATGTATGGTGATAATATTCCTCTTTGTATACTGTATTATTGGTAATACAGGTCTCCATATACAGAATTAGGTCATGGTATGATGGTAATATTTATGGTGATAATATTCCTCCTTTTATATTGGTATTATTGGTAATGTTGGTCTAAGTATACAAGATTTGGTCAGTAACTATATGATGGTAATATATATGGTGATAATATTCCTCCTTGTGTACAGTGGTCCCTCAACATACGATGGTAATTCGTTCCAAATGCACCATCGTTAGTTGAAACCATCGTATGTTGAGGGATCTGTGCAATGAAAAGAATAGCAAGTTATACTCACCTGTACCTGCTGCTCTGGACCCTCACCGCTGCCCTCCATCGCTGTTGCCGCGTCCCCGGGGTGTCCCCGCCGCTCCAGACCATCTCTGCTTCATCACGTCATCACGTCGCTGTGCACGCCGCTCCAATTGGATGACGGAACGGCGTGCGCGGCGACGTGATGACGACAACGGAGAGCGACGGCGGTGCAGGGGATCCTGAAGATAACTGTCCAGAGCACCAGGGACAGGTGATTTACCATCACCGGAGCACACGGGACACCTTAAATGGCTATCCAGTGGCAGCTGAAGCAGTCTGCGCTGCCATTTATGCGATGGCTTCAACATACAAAAGCATCGTATGTTGATGCTGCCTTCAACATGCGATGGCATCTGAGAGGCCATCGTATGTTGAAATTATTATATAATGGGGCCATCGTAAGTCGGGGGGTCACTGTACTGGTATTATTCATAATATTGGTCTCAGTATACAGGATTTGGTCAGTAACAGTATGATGGTAATATGTATAGTGATAATGTTCCTCCTTGTATATTGGTATTATTGGTAATATTACTCTCAGTATACAGGATTTGGTCAGTAACTGTATGATGGTAATATGTATGGTGATAATATCCCTCTTTGTACTGTATACTGGTATTATTGGTAATATTACTCTCAGTATACAGGATTTGGTCAGTAACTGTATGATGGTAATATGTATGGTAATATTCGCTCCTTGTATACACTTCTTTTTTTAACGGTAGGGCTATATTTTTAGGTGTACAATGTTAACATCACATCCATTTTTTTTTTTTTTTTTTTACTTTTCTTTTGACTTAGACAGCAAGAACATTTTTTTTTTAACTATCTGTGAGATCTCACCATGTACATACTACCTGATTATGTACAGGTTGTGTGAGAGTAATAGTGTGGTTACAGCAATCACACTCCTATCACTTTTAGGTAGTGTGTACATGCTATGATCTGAGGATTATAGGAGGGTGATTGCTGCAATCACATCGTACAGTTGCCGGCAGATAGTAGTGAGAATAGTGAAAGAGGAGGCTGTATATGATTGGGTGCGGGTGAGGGCGTGATTAGAGGTTTGACTGAGGGTGTGGTTGGGGGTTTGACTGAGAGTGTGGTTAGGGGTGTGACTGAGGTTGTGCTTAGGGACGTGGCTTGGGCTATGTGCTCTAACCCCCGATCTTTTGGAGACCTAGCTACGCCCCTTTTGGCGGCTAAGAAATTATCATTACCACAGTAACAACTTTTCTATAAGTTAATAAGTAGCTCATTTAAAAGTAATAACTGATATAGTGAAACTTCTTGTCTTCAAAAATGTCCGTCATAACATAACACAAAATTGTAACTATCTCTGTAAGGAACTAAAACATAACAAGGAACACATTGGAAAACCTGTGTAATTTATGTGACAGCAATATTAACCTGTTTATGCAAAATCAGTTACATGTACGTGGTAATTAGGGATGACTTCCCGCATCAACACGTACATGTACCTGATCGTTTTAAACTGTCACAGCACAGCGCTGTGACAGTTTATTGGACTCGACTGTGCTACACAGCTGAGCTTCCCTGAAGCCGGCCAGGGACCAATCGCAGCAGTCCCCGGCCGACGATCGCTGCTATTGGTCAGTTAGTACAGACGGACCAATAGCAATGATAGTGCAGGGGTCTCCTCCTTCCCCCTCTGCTCCGTTGCTTCACACAGTGAGGTAATCATTTTATTTTTTTACTAAAAATAGTTTTAATGCTATAAATGAAAAAAAAAAAAAAAAAAGGAATATAAATTTGGTATCGCCATAACTGTATCAACCTGCAGAGTAAAGTTAACATGTCATTTATAGCGCATGATGAACAACCTAATTTTTTTTTTGTAAAAAACAACCGCAGAATAGATTCTTTTATGCATACCACCTCATAAAAAATAAAATAAAAAACGATCAGAGTGTCACATGTACCCCAGAATGAAAGCGTCAACTTGTCTCCCAAAAATATGTTTGCACCCCCAAGGCCTCTGCAACTTAATATGATACCAACAAAATGTCCTAAACTAAAAGGAGGCCCCAAAATCCACACAGCACACCTTCATGTCTGAGGCCTGTGTGAGAGACACGTAGCGCCCAAAGGCCAAATATGGGATATTTTTGAGCACATCAGAATTCGGGGAATTAATCTTGAGTTTTATTTCTTTGTTAACACCTTCTGTAACTGTATGTTACAGAAAAAAAAATAGATTAAATAAAAAAATCTGCAAAAAAAATGAAATTTTAAAATTCCGCCTCCACTTTGCTTTCATTTCTGTGAAACACCTTACAGGGTTAATATACATCTTTAATGTCATTCTGACTACGCTAAGGGGTCCATTTTTTTAAATGGGGTGATTTATGAGGGTATCTAACATACAGGCCCCTTAATTCCACTTCAGAACTGAACTGGTCCCTGGAAAATCAGATTTTGACATTTTCTTGAAAATCTGGAAAATTGCTGCTAAACTTATAAACCTTCTAACATTCTAAAAAAAGTAAAATAATGTTTATAAAATGATGGGAACATAAAGTAGACATATCGAAGATGTGAATTAATCATTAATTTGGTGTGGCTTGACTATTTATCGTACAAGCAGAAAATCTAGAAAATTTTTCATTTTTTTCACATTTTTTTTTAAATTCTTTTACAAAATATGCTAAATATATCAATCAAAATTTACCATTAATGCAAAGTACAATCATTCACGAAGAAAACAATCTCAAAATCGCTTTCATAAGTAAAAGCGTTCCAAAGTTATTATCAAATAAGAGGACACATGTCAGATTTAGAAAATTTGCCTTGGTCATTAAGGTCAAAACAGGCTAAGGAGTAATGGGGTTAAAGGCCCAAAGGAGTCCCGCACCATCCAGAACATAATCCTGGTTGGCTGCAGCATTATCTTTTTTCCAGCTGAAGCACAGGCTAGGACAAAGCCCAGGAAGTGAGGGTGGGACTAGCACTCCTATACATCAGCAGGGACGAGGGGGTTACAGAGCGGCCTGCAGTGGTTGGATGAAGAGACCCAGCACAGCACAGCAGACTTAGGGAGGGTGCCCCGCAGGGAGGGTTTTGAGAACTTCAGGAAGCTCTTCAAGTGTAATAGGGGCATTCAAAGTCTCTCAGTCAGCCGCCGAAAGAGCCGGAAAGCTAAACCGAGAGAGAAAAGATACAAGCGCTGCAGCGCGCTTTCCAGGGTCTGAGGGGAGTTAAGAGGGAAGTGAGTCAAGCTTAGAATAGTAGTCAAAAAAAGAGGCGAGAGACAGATTTGTGATGATATTGGAGGGTACCGGAGGAGACACTCAGGGCGGAGGGGACCTGAGCAGCAGCAAGATCCTGTAGGCGCCGAGCTAACATGGTGTGAGCCCTGTTGCCCTTCTCATAGAAACGCTGCTTAGCATAGAGCAGTTGATGTTCCACCTTATAGAGGGCCAGATCGCTCAACTGGGACCGCACCGCGACCAGGCGCCTCAGCACCGAGAGGGAGGGGGAAGATAAGAGAAGAGCTTCCAAACGGGTTATCTGAGCCCTAAGTTCCTGGGAGCGGGCCACAGCATCACGTTTCAATCTTGAACCCAAAGCAATACAGTGGCCTCTAACCGCCGATTTGTGGGCCTCCCATAAAACTGCCGAAGAAGACACAGAGCCTTCATTGTTGGCAAAATACTCAATTATGCTTGCCTGAATCGAGTCCCGGGAAGGGGGGATTTAAGCAGAGAATCATTGAGGCACCAATGACAGCGGCATAAGGAGGAGGAAAAGAGGGAGAAAGAAATGAGGACAGGGCTATGATCAGACCAGGAGATAGGTTCCAGAGAAGAAGAGGAGAGCATGTGGACCATAGGAAGGTTACCGAAAAAATAATCAATACAGGTATGAAGTTTGTGAGGGTGAGAGTAAAAGCTAAAAGAATGATCTGAGGGGTGGTTAATGCCTCAGAGGTCATAGAGCGCTGCCGAATGTATCAATTGCCTAAAAAGCATGGAAAAGCACAACTGAGGAGGGGGCGGCACTGTGCCCCAAGACTAGCAATGGACCCATAGCTGGAGTCCAAGGGAAGATCTTCAGGAGGGGTCAGAACAAGGGCTACGAGAGCCCAGAGAGGATACAACCTGGCCAGATCTATGGTGTTTCCCCTGGACAAGCTGCCACACTGGGGGCAGAGGGGGGAGGGGGAGGAGCCAGGCCCCAGTCCGTGAGTTGTGGGACCTGTAGCTCTAGGGCAGAACAGCAAAGGACTGCAACACAGCAGAGCGTCCATCACGTCGGGCCGGTAAAGCAAATGGGAAAGACCATCTCTAGGGTACTTGGGCAGAGCGTAAGGTAAACAGGAGAGGCTGCAGCATCCGCCCATTACACAAAGTGATCCAAGAAAGGTCCTGGAACAGTTGGATAGGAGCCCCATCAAATTACGTCCCGGGGAGGACCATTGGTGGGGCGAGGACATAGAGCCCTATGGGCACGATCCAACTTGATCCTGTGAGACATGGGTTTGCCGAAAATCATGTAGAAAGTAGCTTCCAACGTGACATGTAAGTCCTCAGCATGCGTAGGCCCGGGGAGTCCACGGACTCTAATGTTATTACCCCTGCCCCTGTTATCCAGGTCTTCATCATGGAAATGCAAATCACTGAGAAAGTCAGATTGAGTGGCGATGGTGTTTTGAAGCTGAGCAATATAGGACCCTGTAGAGTTGTGGGCCTCCTCCAAACCCTTCACCTTGTCTGAGACATGTTGAAGATCCTGGCTGTGCACAGAAATTTCCGCCAGACAGGCATCTTTGACCTTTGTAATAAGGGCCTGAAAATCATCCTTGGTAGGAATTTGAGAAAGTAATTGGCTTAAATCTGGAGGAATCAGGGTAGAAACTGGAACCCCAGAGCAGTTCAAATCTGAGTCCAGTCCGGTATCCCAGAGAGGGGCCCCTAAGGACCTCAAGGTGGAAGAGGTGTCCTGCAAAGGCATTGCTCTGGGGGCTCCCACAGTATGTTTGAGGGAAGACATAATCCTCTGAGGCTTAGGAGAAGAGCTGAAGGGGCCATGCAAGGGTCCCAGGGGGGGTCACCTCCCAGTATATCATGTGGTAGAGTAGGTGCTGCAATCCAGTCTGTTGGGGCCACAGGGGGAGCCCAGAGGGAGAGGAAAGGTGGCAGGTAGAGGGAGAGCACCCAGGTGGAGGGATAGCCTCTGCAGGAGACTAGGTGACTTTAAACAGATGTGCCCAAGATGGCAGCCCGCTCCCTGGAGGAGGGAGATCCCGTGGGGCCTGTGTGCAGGCTGGGGTGAGCCAAGCCCTGATGGCAGCAGGGCAGGAGAATCACTCACCAGTGATGAGCAGCAGACTGCAGAGGAGTTCTGGTATGAAGCACCCTGCAGTAGTGCCGTTAGGCCCACAGCAGTAGCGCTGGAGGGCTCAGAAGATGGTGGGCAGGAGGCTACGCGGCCCCATGTGAGGAGATCCAAGGCCCGGGACCGGTGGCAGGAGTGGTGGAGAAAGGTCTCCCTGGACCTCAGAGGGTCCGTTAGGAAGGATGGGACCCGAAGGAGGAAGCACCGCTGCAGCCCCTACTGACCGGGAGCGCACAGGGCATGGTGAGTCAGGCGGGGAGCCCTGAGAGGAGGTCTGAGGGTCCAAGCTGGCGGGAGGGTTCCTCTTTCAGCGCCAGGTACCCCTCTTCATGAGGCTGAGGGCTATTTAGGGCTAATTAAGCAAATTTATGGCCACAAGGTGCGGGAGCTCTGGGACTAAGCGCCCAAGTTCTTCAGCGGTAAGCCACAACCCCCCCCCCCCCCCATTTGGGCATTTTTAACTCATAGTTAGAGATCCCTTTAAATTCGATTTGCTGTGTTTGAAAGTATCCACTCGTCTTTGGAGTTTGTACTCGGATGGGATTGATTAAGATCGGATGTTACTAAATCTGCCTCCTAACTGTGATCTACGGTGGCAATTTGCTGGTAAAGTGTTATTATTAGTTGCATAAATATTTTGCTGGTGAATTACAGGCTTCATTCTTCTATAATTACATGCTAAGTGTTAGCGATTGTAATTTTTTTTTTTTTGAAAAGGCAATAATCTTTGGAAGGATTTGTTAACATGAAAGGAAAAAAACAAAACAAAATTATACTACAATGAAAACAAAATATAACTGGAAGCGATTCTTAATATGATTCTTCAAGTCTAAATTTTTGCTTTACTCTTAAAGGGGTACTCTGCCCCTAAACATCTTATCTCCTATCCAAAGGATAGGGGATAAGATGTCGGATAGTGGGGGTCCATCCACTGGGGCCCCCGCCATCTCTGTGCTGTTACTCATGTCCCCTTGTGACGTCAGGCCACATCCCCTCCATTCATGTCTATTGGAGTAGGCATGGCGACCATACAAAACCATACCAATACCGGAGATGAACGGGAAAACAAGATGACTGTTTACCATGGAGAAGAACCTTCTACTAGAGCTTCCATTTACTGTGTATAGTTGTATTGTATGGTTGAAAAAAAAAAATCATGTCCATTAAGTTCAACCAAAAATGGGTGGAGGTGGATGAAGGGAAGGGGTATGGGGGGGATGAAGGGGAGTGGATGTGATTCTTAATTTTTCTGTAGCCCTGCCTCTAATGATAATATACATTTTCATTCTCAGCCAGATACCAACCAAACAGCAACAGCCTGACATTACCAGGGTGGGCGAGGACCATTGTTGCTGGCCCTCCCCAGCCTAAATAATGCCAGACTTTTACCGTTTGAGCAATCGACCGCCAATAACACTGATCAATGCAACGCTATGGCATGGCATTGAACAGTGCTGGCAATCAATGTACTGCATGTTATATGGGAGCTATAACATTGCAAAAAAAAAGTGTAAAAAAGAGTTAATAAATGTGATTTAACCCCTTCCCTAATAAAAGTTGAAATCACCCCCCCCTTTTCCCATACAAAAAAAATGTTAATAAAAATAAATATAAACATATGTGGTACCGCCGCATTCGTAAATGTCCGAACTATAAAAATATATCCTTAATTAAACTGTATGGTCATTGGCGTACACGAATAAAAATTGCAAAGTCAAAATAGTGTATTTTTGGTCACTTTTTATAACATAAAAGAATAGATAAAAAGCGTCCGATCAAAACAAAAATGGTACAGATAATGGCGCAAAAAGTGAGCCCTTAAACTGCCCCGAAAGCAGAAAAATAAAAAAGTTATAGGGGTCAGAATACAAAAACATTCCCCCAAAAGCCATCATTAACCATATTTAAATTTTGATAAAATATAAAAAAAAAGGATGGTCATCGGCATAGTCCACGGAATCCGATGTGGTCCACAAGATACACAGATCTGAAATGAGAAGGAAAGAAAAATACAAAAAAAGGGTTAGTACATTTAAGGTGCATAGCAATGAGCCGAGCAAGGGGTTAATACATGAGCTGTGCTCGCAGGTGTCCAGCAGCGGACACAGATCAGACCCAACATTGCCAGGTTTGTCCGAGCCAGGTATGTTGAATTTTGATATGCCCCATCCATTGTTCATGCAGGAGATAGATCAGCAGAAGCGCATTCCAATTCCAAACAGCAGATCTAGGGAATTAATTCAATAGGACCTGAGGCCTGTGGAGAGTGCAGAGATAGCAATCGCATCGGGGTCCTGTCATTGAAAGGGCCCCAAGGCACCTTTGTCCCATAAGAAGACACCAATAGTATAAATCACACATAGTAAACATGGGGCCCTGTTACAGATTTTGCATTAGGGCCCACAAGCTACAAGTTACACCTCTGCCTGAGGATGCAGTAGAGTGGTGCCACCTCTACAAGAAATTCGGAGACAACTGAAGCCAATAGTGCAGGCGATGGAACAGCTGATCTGTAGTAGTTGGGAGGGTATCGGCACCCTTCCAATCAACTATTGATGGCCTATCCACTGAATATTTCCCTGTAGATCATCTTTAAAATTAACATGGACATAATGGACATATATGGTCAAGTCGAGCTGGGTTGACCACTCCAGGATGTGCATGAGTAGTTTACAGGTTGCTTTTGAAAGATCCCCGATCCCGGTTGGTCACCATAACTTTAGTAACATATATAATGATTGAAGATAAAATTGGCATACTTGGCATAAACAATGAGCAATTGATATTACATACCACAATATATATATATATATATATATATATATATATATATATATATATATATATATTATATATTTTTTTTTTCTAGCAAAAACATGAATATTTATGTAGACCTCAAGGCCACCAATTTATTGGGGTTAATATGGTCCTCTAGAGTTGCTAACGACTTGAATGTGACAATTACTACTACTCTCACTACTGCTACAATACGTCTACCACTACTGATATTAATGGTAAAGGGGATGAGTACCGAAGCAGCCTACCTTGAACCTTACATCGCTATTTAAAGGGGTACTCCGCCCCTAGACATTTTATTCCCTATCTTTTATCCTGATCTCCACTGTAGCACCCCAGTCATCCGGTACACGGAGCAAACTTCGCTCTGTTCCAGATGACTAGCGATGTGGCACTGGTGGATTGTAACGCCCTCATGACATCATGACCATGCCCACTCAATGCAAGTCTATGGGAGGGGGCGTGAAGGATGTCACGTCCCCTCCCATAGACTTGCATTGAGGGGGCGTGGCCATGACGTCACAAGCCTCTGCTGCAGCACCCAGCATTCATTTAGGAGATCGTGGGAGGTCCCAGCAGCGGGACCCCCACGATCAGACATCTTATCCCCTATCCTTTGAATAGGCGATAAGATGTCTAGAGGCGGAGTACCCCTTTAAGGATCCCATCATTAATGGCTGAACCCAATGATCATAGAGGGCTGTCACATATCAGGGATACATTACATAGACTCTCTTCATTCTAACAGACAGTTCTAATTGTTTTCTCCTATGGTGAATGGCTGACAGAGGATTTTTTGCTGTAGCCGGCCGCGTTCTCTTCCGTAGGGATCAATTAATATTCACAGTAATGTTAATAGAGGATCAGGGACGGTAATTGAAGGTAAAAGATCCTTCAGGCTGCACTAATAAATACAGACAGCTTTACTGACTGTGCTAAGTAGTCATGTCTCTACGCAACTTCCTCCAACCCTATGGGGTTCTTCATTCTTCAGGTCCCAGACATTGAATATGGTCCCATATGGTTAAAGAGTACCTGTCACCAAACTAAACTTTTAATATATTGTTCCTTATGTAATTATAAGACACTTTGCTATTTACTTGTTAAAATTCTCAACCTTTATGTTTTTAATGTGATTGAAAAAATGTCCACTAGTTGGCTCTGTTCTGTTCCCGACCTGGCAGGAGACCAAACTCAGGAAGTGCTCACAGCTCTCACAGGCTTCAGTGACATCGTGCCTGCTGGGGAACGCCCACTTTCTCCTGCCGGGAAGTCACACAATGTGAGAAAGGGGAAAGGTAGGATACACAGCTTTTTAAGGCTTGGAAAAAAAATTTTAAGCGCAGGAGGGGTGTTAGGAGTAGTTAGGGAATATATAATCTGAGTAAGTTTAGAAATTATGGTTTGATGACAGGTACTCTTTAACTCCTTGGGGACGGAGGGCGTACCTTTACACCCTCAGCCCACTCTCTTTCTAAAACGCTGGGCCACGCCATGGCCCAGCGTCATAGCGGGTCGGTCCTGGCCTCTAACAACGGCCGGGACCCGTGGCTAATAGCGAGCGGCTATTAACCCTTTAGACGCTGCGTTCAAAGTTGAACGCCACGTCTAAAGCGAAAGTAAACTAATGCCGGTTAGCTCAGGGAGCTGTTCGGGATAGCCGCGGCGAAATTGAGGCATCCCGAACAGCTTACAGGACAGCCGGAGGGTCCCTACCTGCCTCCATGCTGTCCGATCGCCGAATGACTGCTCAGTGCCTGAGATCCAGGCATGAGCAGTGAAGCGGCAGAATCATTGATCACTGGTTTCCTATGAGAAACCAGTGATCAATGTAAGAGATCAGTGTGTGCAGTGTTATAGGTCCCTATGGGATAACGATGATCAGTATAAGAGATCAGTGTGTGCAGTGTTATAGGTCCCTATGGGAGCTATAACACTGCAAAAAAAAAGTGAAAAAAAAAGTGAATAAAGATCATTTAACAAATAGTAAGATCAAAGAAAGAGCAAATCCTGCACTCACCGCACAGTACGGGCATCGCGGCCTCGGATTCCGGACCTCCTCGGATGGCGTGGGAGTAGCAGCCGCCACTGACAGCGCTCAGAAATGGGCAACAGCCGGCAGTTTCGCATTACAATCAACGCTTCTTCCTGCCCAATGAAAACGTCATTGCGCTGGTTTTTTATCAGGTGATTACTGAATCATGTGACCAGGTGACGTGAAAGGTGCAGAATCAAATAAGGAAGGAAAATAACGTAAGTATAACTAATACCTTAAACCAAAAAATAATAATCACTATTACCTATTAATTGTAGCACTAAAGATCATTTAACCCCTTCCCTAATAAAAGTTAGAATCACCCCCCTTTTCCCAATAAAAAAAACTGTGTAAATAAAAATAAACATATGTGGTATCGCCGTGTGCAGAAATGTCCAAATTATAAAAATATATCTTTAATTAAACCGCACGGTCAATGACGCACGGGCAAAAAAATTCCAAAGTCCAAAATAGCGTATTTTTGGTCACTTTTTAGATCATGAAAAAATGAATAAAAAGTGATCAAAAAGTCAGATCAATACATAAATGGTACCGCTAAAAACTTCAGATCACGGTGCAAAAAAATGAGAACTCATACCGCCCTGTACATAGAAAAGTAAATAAGTTATAGGGGTCAGAAGATGACTATTTTAAACGTATAAATTTTCCTGCATGTAGTTTTGATTTTTTCCAGAAGTACGACAATATCCAACCTATACAAGTAGGGGATCATTTTAATCGTATGGACCTACAGAATAATGATAAGGTGTCATTTTTACTAAACAATGTACTGTATAGAAACGGAAGCCCCCAAAAGTTACAAAATGGCATTTTTTCTTCAATTTTGTCGCACATTGATTTTTCTTTCCATTTCGCCATAGATTTTTGGGTAAAATGACTGATTTCATTACAAAGTAGAATTGGTGGTGCAAAAAATAAGCCATAATATGGATTTTTAGCTGCAAAATTGAAAGAGTTATGATTTTTAAAAGATGAGGAGGAAAAACGAAAGTGCAAAAACTGGAAAACCCTCCGTACCAAGGGGTTAACTTCTGTCTATAAGCCCTATTAGGTCCTATGAGCCTTATACAGGGGAGTCCGGGGGATACTGTGAAGAGCAGCTTTAACTCTCAAGGACTATATGGTTGTCTACAGCAATATCAGTTGATTGTTGGAGGTCTCAGCAGCCAGACCTTGGATGTCATAGGAGGAAAACCCTGTAAGGAGCGGAGGACTAGTTGCAACCGCCTAAGTCATGTTGTTCAACCTATCATCATGGAATATTGCTGCATCCAATACATGGTCATCTATTTGTAGGAATGAGAAGAGTTTAAAGAGTACCTGCCATATCTCACAAAAAAGCAACTTACATGTTACTCATTACCTAATCCTGGTCATGTACATATATTTTTCATGTGTCTATCACCTATATTTCTCTCACAAATACCTTCTTTCTGTTGCTCACTTGGTTTGTCATCTGTGCTCTGGAGGGGGTGTGTCCACATTCTGCATGACTCATCTTCTTCCCTGAGTCTGCTGTGCTGTGCTGTCTCTCCTCATCCAATCACTGCAGGATGCTCTGTAACCCCTTCCTCTTTGTTTTCATGCTGCAGTCTGATAGGACAGGAGTGAGCACAGAGGAGTGCTAGTCCCGCCCCCACTTCCTGGACTTTGTCCCGGCCTGAGCTTTAGCTGGGACAAATATGATGCTGCAGCTGGACAGGATTGTGCTGTGGATGGTATGTGGATCCCTAGTGGCTTTTTTTTTTATAAGTCAAACATTCTTTAATAAGAAAATAACATTTTATTTTTAAGTAATTTAGAAAGGTTAGTGTTTTGCCAAGATGTAAAACATATAAAAGTTTTTTAATTGACAGTGTCCTTTTATGCTGCATTTGTAGTACATAGGGGCAATTGCAATACAGGTCAGCTGGGGTCACCTGGCAGGGCAATATAGCTAACCTGATGTTCACTGGTGACCCCAACGTTTGTCAGTTGAGTTGTTCCCATAGGGCAAAGTGCAGTGATGAGACCTCTGGACTTTAACATTCTTGACCTAAACTTGTGCACATTCAATACAATACATCACAGCTCAAAGAATGTTACAGCCTTTAAAGGGGTACTCCGCTGGAAAACTATTTTTAATAAATCAACTGGCTCCACAGAATTAAAATGACTATTTAAAAATCTTAATCTTTCCAGTACTTATCAGCGGCTGCATGCTCCAGAGGAAGTTGTATAGTTATTTTCTTTCTGATCACAGTGCTCTCTGCTGACACCTCTGTCCATGTCAGGAACTGTCCAGAGCAGGAGCAAATCCCCATAGCAAACCTATACTACTCTGGACAGTTCCTGACATTTAAAGAGGTGTCAGCAGAGAGCACTGTGGTCAGAAAGAAAAGAACTATACAACTTCCTCTGGAAAATACAGCAGCAGTACTGGAAGGATTAATATTTTTAAATAGAAGTCATTTACAAATCCGTTTACCTTTCTGACACCAGTTGTTTAAAAAGAAAAAAAATTCCACCGGAGTACCCCTTTATTCCCTTAACCCCTTAACCCCTTAAGGACTCATTTTGGCCTTAAGGACTTAGACAATTTAATTTTTACGTTTTCATTTTTTCCTCCTCGCCTTCTAAAAATCATACCTCTTTTATATTTTCATCCACAGACTAGTATGAGGGCTTGTTTTTTGCGCGACCAGTTGTCCTTTGTAATGACATCACTCATTATATCATAAAATGTATGGCGCAACCAAAAAACACTATTTTTGTGGGGAAATTAAAACGAAAAACGCAATTTTGCTAATTTTGGAAGGTTTTGTTTTCACGCCGTACAATTTATGGTAAAAATGACATGTGTTCTTTATTCTGAGGGTCAATACGATTAAAATGATACCCATTATTATATACTTTTATATTATTGTTGCGCTTAAAAAAAATCACAAACTTTTTAACCAAATTAGTACGTTTATAATCCCTTTATTTTGATGGCCTCTAACTTTTTTATTTTTCCGTATAAGTGGCGGTATGGGGGCTCATTTTTTGCGCCATGATCTGTACTTTTTTTGATACCACATTTGCATATAAAAAACTTTTAATACATTTTTTATAAATTTTTTTTTAATAAAATGGATTAAAAAAGTAGGAATTTTGGACTTTTTTTTATTTTTTTTGTTCACGCCGTTCACCGTACGGGATCATTAACATTTTATTTTAATAGTTCGAACATTTACGCACGCGGCGATACCAAATATGTCTATAAAAAATGTTTTTACGCTTTTTGGGGGTAAAAAAACGGACGTTTTACTTTTTTATTGGGGGAGGGATTTTTCACTTTTTTTTTACTTTTACATTTTTTTACTTTTTTTTTTACAATTGAATAGTCCCCATAGGGGACTATTCATAGCAATACCATGATTGCTAATACTGATCTGTTCTATGTATAGGACATAGAACAGATCAGTATTATCGGTCATCTCCTGCTCTGATCTGCTCGATCTCAGACCAGAGCAGGAGACGCCGGGAGCCGCACGGAGGAAGGAGAGGGGACCTCCGTGCGGCGTTATGAATGATCGGATCCCCGCAGCAGCGCTGCGGGCGATCCGATCGTTCATCTAAATGGCGAACTGCCGCAGATGCCGGGATCTGTATTGATCCCGGCACCTGAGGGGTTAATGGCGGACGCCCGCGAGATCGCGGGCGTCGGCCATTGCCGGCGGGTCCCTGGCTGCGAACAGCAGCCGGGATCAGCCGCGCATGACACGGGCATCGCTCCGATGCCCGCGGTTATGCTTAGGACGTAAATGTACGTCCTGGTGCGTTAAGCACCACCTCACCAGGACGTACATTTACGTCCTGCGTCCTTAAGGGGTTAAGGACCCGGGGTTTTTCCGTTTTTGCATTTTGGTTTTTTCCTCCTTATTTTTAAAAAATCATAACTCTTTCAATTTTTCACCTAAAAAATCCATATGATGGCTTATTATTTGCGCCACCAATTCTACTTTGTAATGATGTCAGTCATTTTACCCAAAAATCTACGGCGAAACAGAAAAAAAAATCAGTGCGAGATAAAATTTAAATAAAAACTCCATTATGTAATTTTTGGGGGCTTCCGTTTCTACGCAGTACATTTTTCGGTAGAAATGACGCCTTCTCTTTGTTCTGTAGGTCCATATGGTTAAAATGATCCCCTACTTATATAGGTTGGATTTTGTCGGACTTCTGGAAAAAAATCATAACTACATGCAGGAAAATGTATACGTTTAAAATAGTCATCTTCTGACCCCTATAACTTTTTTATTTTTCCGCGTATGGGGCGGTATGAGGGCTCATTTTTTGCGCCGTGATCCGAAGTTTTTAGCGGTACCATTTTTGCATTGATAGGACTTATTTTCATGATATAAAAAGTGACCAAAATTGCACTATTTTGGAATTTTTTTGCGCGTACGCCATTGACCGAGCGGTTTAATTAATGATATATTTTTATAATTCAGACATTTCCGCACGTGGCAATACCACATATGTTTATTTTTATTTTTATTTACACAGGGTTTTTTTTTATGGGAAAAGGGGGGTGATTCAAACTTTTATTAGGGAAGGGGTTAAATGACCTTTATTCACTTTTTTTTAAAACTTTTTTTTTGCATTATTATAGCTCCCATAGGGACCTATAACACTGCACACACTGATCTCTTATACTGATCATTATTATCCCATAGGGACCTATAACACTGCACACACTGATCCTTGTTATCCCATAGGGACCTATAACACTGCACACACTGATCCTTGTTATCCCATAGGGACCTATAACACTGCACACACTGATCTTTCACATTGATCACTGGTTTCTCATAGGAAACCAGTGATCGATGTTTCTGCCGCTTGACTGGTCATGCCTGGATCTCAGGCACTGAGCAGTCATTCGGCGATCGGACAGCGAGGAGGCAGGTAGGGATCCTCCGGCTGTCATGTAAGCTGATCCTGAACAGCGCCCTGAGCTAACCTGCATGGTTTCACTTTCATTTTAGATGCAGCGTTCAACTTTGAACGCCGCGTCTAAAGGGTTAATAGCGTGCGGCACCTGCGATCAATGCCGCGCGCTATTAGCCACGGGTCCCGGCCGTTGTTAGAGGCCGGGTCCGACCCGCTATGACGTGGGGCCACGCCGTGGCCCCCTGTTATAGAACGGGAGTGGACTCAGGACGTACAGGTACGCCCTGGGTCCTTAACAGGTTAGCAATTTTATTTTTACGTTTTCGTTTTTTCCTCCTCGCCTTCTAAAAATCATAACTCTTTTATATTTTCATCCACAGATTAGCATGAGGGCTTATTTTTTGCGCGACCAGTTGTTCTTTGTAATGAAATCACTCATTTTACCATAAAATGTATGGTGCAACCAAAAAATACTATTTGTGTGGGGAAATTGATGAGATTATTTAGCAATTTAGCAAATTTTGGAAGGTTTCGTTTTCATGCTGTACACTTTACGGTAAAATAGACATGTTTTTTAAAATGATACCCGTGATAACATACTTTTCTATTATTATACTGCTTTAAAATAAATCGCAAACTTTTTAACCAAATTAGTGCGTTTAAAATCCCTCTATTTTGTTGACCTATAACTTTGTCATTTTTCCATAGAAGTGGCGGTATGAGGGCTCATTTTTTGTGCCATGATTGGTAATTTTTTTTTTTATACCACATTTGCATTTATAAATTTTTTAATTCATTTTTTAACAATTTCTTTTGGAATAAAATGTTATTAAAAAAAAGCAGCAATTTTGGCCTTTTTTTTTTTTTTACATTCACGGCATGGGATAATTAACATTATATTTTAATAGTTTGGATATTTTTGCACGCGGCAATACCAAATATGTTTATTTGATTGCTAATATTGTTCAATGCTATGCTATGCATAGGGCATAGCACTGATCAGTGTTATCGGCTATCTTCTGCTCTGGTCTGCTCGCCATTACAGAATCGCTGCGGGCGATTCGATCGTCCATATTAAGTTCCGCACTTCTGCAGATTCCGTGATCTTTATTGATCACAGAATCTGAGGGGTTAATGGCGGACATCCGTGCGATCGCTGATGTCGGCCATTACCGGTGGGTCCCTGGCTGCGATCAGCAACATCGCTCCGATGCTCGTGGTTATGTATAGGACGTAAATGTACGTTCTGGTGCGTTAAGTACCACCTCACCAGGACGTACATTTACATCAAGTGATTGCTATCGATAGTCCCCTATGGGGACTATTAAAGTGTAAAAATAAAAGTAAAAAAAAGTGTTTAAAAAGAGTTTTAAAAAAATTTTAAAATACCCTCCCCCAATAAAAATTTAAATTGTCTCATTTTACCCCCCAAAAAGTGTAAAAAAAATATAAAATTAATAAACATATTTGGTATTGCCGCGTGAGTAAATATCCAAACTATTAAAATATAATGTTAATGATCCCGTATGGTGAGCGGCGTGAACGTAAAAAAACAAAAACAAAGGTCCTTAAGGGGTTAAAAGTTACTTTGGTAGTAGATTTACTGAATTGGAAAATCGGATGAGAATCCACACAGGTTGGCTCACTGTGGGGAAATACCTCTACCTTTTCCTCATGAGCCGTTGGCTGTCCGAGCATGCTGGGAGTTGTAGTTTTGCAACAGCTGGAGGCACACTGGTTGGGAAACACTGGGTTATTCCAATCTATTGTTGGAGAACAGTATTTTTTGTACCTGGTTATCCATTTCCCTGTGCTCCTAAAAATCATCTCGGTGCTTTAGTCCTAAGCTGCATACTGAATTTTCAGGATTTCCCCCCACTATAAGTGACGCCCTCTAGAATACATTAGTATAAATGTGGCAGGCGAGGTGTCAATCATGATCTTTAGTGGAACAACAGCCCTTTATCATGGATAGTCGCCCGATTCACCACTTTGATCATATAGCGGAAGGTTGATAATTAATTTGTGTTTCTCCATAATCAACCATTGCGGCATAAATTAGCAATTTTAGCCGGAGAATTCTGAGCCTGACAAACAGGTCTACAAGTAATGGCTTAAAGAGAAAACAATCAGATGTTATTCACTTAAGAATGATTTGTCTCCTCTACTGACGTCTGTTTTAGCAGATATCAGTTCAGTACCCAGCGGTGCCCGATCTTCCCATTTAAACCTAGTGAGGAGAAGAAAAGCCACAATGACCCTCTTGTCTTCAGATCCTTTCCTCATATCCCCTCTTCTTATCCTGACCTTATATCTCATACTTATATCCTGACCTCATATCCTGATCTCATATCTTGTACTCTTATCCTGACTTTATATCCGACCTCATATCCTGACCCCATGTCTCGTTCTTATATCTCGTCCTCATATCCGACCTCATATCCCGTCTTTATATCCTATCCTTATATCCCGTCCTCAAGTCCCATCCTCACATCCCGTCCCCATACCATCCTCATATCCCATCTTCATATCCGACCTCATATCCCGTCTTTATATCCTATCCTTATATCCCGTCCTCAAGTCCCATCCTCACATCCCGTCCTCACATCCCGTCCCCATACCATCCTCATATCCCATCTTCATATCCCCACCTCATATCCCAACCTCATATCCCATCCTCATATCCTGTTCTCATATCCCATCCCCATATCCCGTCCTCATATCTCCACCTCATATCCCAACCTCATATCCCGTCCTCATATCCAGTCCTCATATCCTGACCTCCTATCCCGACCTCATATCCCGTCCTCATATTCCATCCTCATATCCCGTCCTCACATCCCGTCCTCATATCCTGACCTCCTATCCCGACCTCATATCCCGTCCTCATATTCCATCCTCATATCCCGTCCTCACATCCCGTCCTCATATCCCGACCTCATATCCCGTCTTCATATCCCGACCTCACACCCCGTCCTCATACCCCGACCTCATATCCCGTCCTCATACCATCCTCATATCCCGTCTTCATATCCCCACCTCATATCCCGTCCTCACATCCCATCCTCATATCCCGACCTCATATCCCGTCCTCACACCCCGTCCTCATACCCCGACCTCATATCCCGTCCCCATACCATCCTCATATCCCGTCTTCATATCCCCACCTCATATCCCAACCTCATATCCCATCCCCATATCCCGACCTCATATTCCGACCTCATATCATCCTCATATCCCGTCCTCATATCCCCACCTCATATCCCGTCCTCATATCCCCACCTCATATGCCATCCCCATATCTCGTCCTCCTATCCGGTCCTCATATCCCGACCTCATATCCCGTCCTCATATCCCTTCCTCATATCCTGTCCTCATATCCCATCCTCATATCCCGTCCTCACATCCCGTCCTCATTAGTGTTGAGCGGCATAGGCCATATTCGAATTCGCGAATATTCGCGAATATATGGACGAATATTCGTCATATATTCGCGAATATTCGCATATTCTCGTTTTATTTTCGCATATGCGAAATTTCGCGTATGCGAAAATTATCATATGTGAAAATTAGCATATAGGAAATTCGCATACTCGAAAATCCGCATATGTGAAAATTAGCATACACTAATCTTCGCATATGCGAATTTACGCACGCCAGTCTCATACAGTAGTATTAGAGCCTTCTTTACACCACACAAGCTGGAAGCAGAGAGGGGTGATCACTGTGATGTGTACTGTGAAAAAAAAAAGAAAAAAAAAAAAAAAAAAAGAAAATTCGTAATTACGAATATATAGCGCTATATTCGCGAAATTCGCGAATTCGCGAATATGCGATATTCGCGAATAATATTCGAATTGCGAATATTCGCGAGCAACACTAGTCCTCATATCCCGACCTCATATCCCGTCTCCATATCCCGACCACATATCCCATCCCCATACCATCCTCATATCCCGTCTTCATATCCCTTCCTCATATCCCGTCCTCATATCCCGTCTTCATATCCCGTCCTCATATCTCTACTTCATATTCGGTCCTCATATCTCTACTTCATATTCTGTCCTCACGACCCTTCCTCCTATCCTGACTTCATATGTCGTCCTCATATATACTGTATTTGCCTTCCCTGTAAAAAAAATAAAAAAAATCTGGAGAATCTTCCCTAAAGACTATGCATTGGGTATTGTTTTCCGAGATGAGTAAATTATTTTCAAATAAACTACATTTCCCTAAAAATGTTAATTTGTCAAAATCCAAATTTGTCAGGGAATGGTATTGAGCGTTTCACATATAAGACTAGGGACTCCTATTAAAGACAGGAGTCCCTGCTCCTGTATATTGAGCAGCAAAGCATGCCTTTTAAAGGGGTATTCCAGGGAAAAACTTTTTTTTATATCAACTGGCTCCAGAAAGTTAAACAGATTTGTAAATTACTTCTATTAAAAAAATCTTAATCCTGTTAATAATTATCAGCTGCTGAAGTTGAGTTGTTGTTTTCTGTCTTGCAACAGTGCTCTCTGCTGACATCTCTGCTTGTCTCGAGAACTGCACAGAGTAGAAAAGGTTTACTATGGGGATTTGCTTCTAAACTGGGCGGTTCCCGAGACACGTGTCATCAGAGAGCACTTAGACAGAAAAGAACAACTCAACTTCAGCAGCTCACAAGTACTGAAAGGATAAAAAAAAATAATAGAAGTAATTTACAAATCTGTTTAACTTTCTGGAGCCAGTTGATATATATAAAAAAAGTTTTTCCCTGGAAAACCCCTTTAAGCCTCCCCATTCAGTCCACAGTCATGGAGCCAGGCACAGAGCCAATGAAGGTAAATGGTGATGCTGTCCATCCCACTAGTAACTTGAGCCTCCTTCTCTCTAAGAACTTGTTCCCTCCCACTAGGAGCTCTTCTTTCTCTCTAGATCTGTGTTTTCCAACCAGGGTGCCTCCAGCTGTTGCAAAACTACAACTCCCTGCATGCCCGGACAGCCGAAGGCTGTCCGGACGTGCTGGGAGTTGTAGTTTTGCAACAGCTGTAGACAAACTGGTTGGGAAACGCTCCTCTCGATTTCTTACCTGGAGGAGCTCCTCCTTCCTCACATCCCCTCCCTCGAGGAGCTTTCCTCCCACTATTCATTATTTATTGATGAAAAGAATTTACAACTTCAATGGTATTTTTAATCCAATGCTGCACTGTACGAGCAACATTATTAGTGTTGAGCGGCATAGGCCATATTCGAATTTGCGATATTTCGCAAATATATGGACGAATATTCGTCATATATTCGCTAAATTCGCATATTCGTAATATTCACGTTTTATTTTCGCATGTGCGAAAATTCGCATATGCAAAAATTAGCTTAAACGAAAACTCGCATATGCGAAAATTAGCATATGCGAAAATTCGCACGCCAGTCTCACACAGTAGTGTTAGAGCCTTTTTTACACCACACAAGCTGGAAGCAGAGAGGGGTGATCACTGTGATGTGTACTGTGAAGAAAGAAAAAAAAACGAATATTCGTAATTACGAATATATAGTGCTATATTCGCGAATTCGCGAATATGCGATATTCGCGAATAAAATTCGTATTGCGATTATTCTCGAGCAACACTAAACATTATCTACAAATGTATTCTGACAATGGCGGCAGACACAAGCGCTTGTGATGGGTTTTATGTCAGTCCGGATCAGCAAGCTATCGGTATTCTGATAATTGTAGATAGATCTAGGTTTTTATTGGACTGAACTTCCATTACTCTAGGAAATGGCTATTAAGGTCCCTCCAAATGGGACCACCTTAGTTATATCGATCAGGTTCCTGTACTGTAAAACTGCTGATGTCTTCTGGAATCAATGAGAGGCAGGTAATACATCATGGCCGGTGTGGGTTCCCTGGGCAACAATGGTTCGTTGCAAGGTGGGATCATCGGCAGAAACTTCCATAGTAATCCTTGTGCTCTCATCATGCAGTATAGAAAAGACAAGAGTCCACCGAGTTCAACTTAGAACCCTGCTGTGTTGATCCAGAAAAAGGGAAAGTGTAGCAAAAAAGCTCCAGTTATCAAATCCCCCCCCCCTTTATTTATTTATTTATTTTTTACCATGTGTACTTCCAATAAAAATGTAAAGGAGTCCTAAAAAAAGGGTTCTCTCTTTTTTTGGAGGACCCACCCAAAACATCCAAGCTTTGCATATTATACAATGGGTGCCATGCAATACTTCATCTCTCCTGTGGTGGTGCTGTTAAGAATTGAATCACTTGTTCTTTCAAAAATAAAGCTAAAAGGGGTTATCCAACATAAGGTGACTTTAGTACTTAACTAACAGACCGTAATGGATATGCTTAGGAAGAATTTGTGCTTGTATTTTGGCTAAATAACTGTGTTGTGAGTCCATCCTAATGTTGCTGCTTTCTTTTTGGGAAATGACTATTTCCTGTTGGAGTTCCCTCCCTTCAACTACAAGTCCCAGGATCCCATGTTTACAAGTGTGAGGGCACTTTTCTCCCTCCCACACATCAGCCACCCCACCCATTGCAGCACAGCTAGACTCCCTCCCATGTGTGCTGTGGTTCAAACTTCAATTCCCCGCATCTTTGTGGACAATGATCTCCCTCCCACTCAGCAGTCGCTCCACCTATTGAAGCACAGACAGGCTTCCTTTCAACACCTGACTAGTGATGTAATGTCTCAGGCCGCACTGCAACCTGGGAAAGGCTAGCGACAACACTCATTTTTTCTGCTGCTAAAAATAAACATCGGGGCAGAGATCACATAATTGCGAGACCACCATCAAACACAGGCACAGACACTATATTATGAACTACACTAACTTTACAGCCCCTGTAGTATAGTCAAATAAAAAAAATCACAGACTACCCCTTTAAAGATAGTGGTCTCACCATGTTTGGATGATCTTTCTAACAAAAAGAATATTCTAAGATCACAACACGAAATCCAGTATTTATCATCCAATATATATGGAAGCCTCTGTATTCCAGCAAAACATTTATAAAGCGACGTCCAAAGATCTGATCTAAAAACTCTTATGCCAACAACGGGCGCACAGCGTGTGCTTATTCCAAACATTTATTTCATCTCGGCTATGCCGCCTAACAGTGCCCACACATTAAACCTCCTTCCTTATATTTCCGGTGTTCCAGTAATGGCCGCATCTTCATTTGCAAGTTCCTTATTTTTTTCGGCGCCGATCGCTTTGCTTTTGTATAAATACTTTTAATTGCTTCTCATGGGCTTTTGCATAACCCACAAGTTCACATTCTGAATGCTCTTCAAATTACATGCTCAGCTTTTTTTTTTTTTTTTCCTGCAATTGATCCTTAGCCTATTAATGTTGTGTTTCATTATTTTTGCTCGGGCTGTCTTTCTAATTTGCTTCGTGTACTATTACGATTTAGCCTCCACTTGGATTTAATAGCCGAGCGCTTGATAAGCTGCCGCAGGACTCGCCCCTATGTTACATTGTGTAAATACGGCAAAACATGGCAATTAGCACGACATTCACGTAACGCGCATAGGTCAGAGCCCACCTGAGCATTAATCACACGGGAAAAATTGACAGGAAAATGAGTACCCCCTTAATACATCCCTTTTTCTTATTAGTATCATTCAGTGCACTTCAAAGTGGACATGGAAGCACTTACGGGTGAGTAGGGCATCGTAGGAAATCTTACTGACAGACGGGCTGCTTGACCTTTAAACTCATCAGGATAAATAGGAATAATGGGTCTTTCACATAAACTTGCCTCTTTATATACTGTTACTACATGCACTCATTAGGATTCAAGCACAATAATTTCCATTTTTTAAGACTGTCATGTACTCACCTTTTCTCACTCTCCTGTTGACCCTCTGTCACCACCGGTGGCGCCACCCAGGACAGGGACATGCATGTAGAGCCCTGCGCTGGACTATTTTTTTTTTTATCCCACCCCCGCCGGATTTTTGTCCATTACTGCCAGATCCCACAAGGTGTGTGTTCCAATCCCGTCCGCTCCCACAAACTTTTTCTCACAGCTTTTAGAGATAGTACCCCATTTACTTATCCCCCGTGCCATTTCATCACCCCTTATGCCATTTCATCAGTCCCTGGTGGCATTTCAGGACTGCGCAGGATTTTGCGGGACCTGCTGAATGTCCTGTGACCTCCGTCTCCTGCCCGCAACAACTTTATTACTCCCGGTACCCGCAAGTTTTTTTTTTTTCATTGGGGCCCGTTGGAGCCATGGGATCTCAATCAAATAGAATCTGACTGAAGATTCTATCAGACCCCAAACAAATTAAGGGTGCGTTCACACGCTCTTTGTTTTTGCGGGTTTTCCGCAGCATATTTGAAAGGGGCGGGCTCTTCTCGGCTGTCCATAGCAGATTGTCCGTGGCGGAATTTACGCTGCAGAAAATCCGCCGCAGTCCCTACTGACTTCAATGGGGCTTGTGGCGGATTTTCCGCAGCATAAATCTGCTATGGACAGTGGAGAAGAGCCCGCCCCTTTCAAATACGCTGCGGAAAACCCGCAAAAACAAAGAGCGTGTGAACGCACCCTAAGAGAGTTTTATCTTCTCTAATTAAAATACAAAATGATTACATTTTGGGAAAAATTGGGATCCCATTAGGTTGAAGAACATCTGCTCTAGTTCTTCTCCGCTCCAATTTAGAATATGCTTCATAATCAATATCTAAATTTGAGGGATTCGCGTTTTTGGGAACCTAATGGAATGACCACGGATTTAATGTTGTCCTATCTAAGTAAATAATGACTTGTTCAGCCAATTAGACTAATCTGCCTGTGTGTTCAGGTACTTCAGGAAAGGGTTCAGAAATAATTACATTTAGGGATTTTAAATTGCTTTGCTTTGCTCTGCAATCACGCAAAATACAAACTAAAGTTGCCAATTATAGGATGAGTGAATAGTTCTGGACCGGAGCCTGAATTTTCTACCGTTTTAAGGGGGTTATTTATTACAGATGACTTCAATGACAAGTAAACATCTGGGAAGAACAGCCAAGGAAACATTTAGGAGGGAATTGTTTTGTTGTTTAGATATGTAAAACTTAATTTTTCCAGAATTTTCATTTCATGATATCTGTATATATATATATATATATATATATATATATATATATATATATATATATATATATAAAATATATATATATATATATATATATAAATATAAATATATATATATATATATGTATATATATATATATATATATATATATATATATATATATACACCGTATTTTTCGCCGTATAAGACTCACTTTTTCTTTTCTTGGGGGGGGGGAAAGTCGGTGCGTCTTATACAGCAAATACACACCTATCGCGGCGGTCCCTGCGGCCATCAACGGCCGGGACCCGCGTCTAATACAGGACATCACCGATCGCGGTGATGCCCTGTATTAACCCTTCAGACGCGGCGATCAAAGCTGACCGCCGCGTCTGAAGCGAAAGTGACACTAACCCGGCTGCACCGGGAGGGACCTTACCTGCCTCCTCGGTGTCTGCTCCGTGCCGGGATCCCCTGCATGGCCGACGCTCTCCTTCGTTGTCATCACGTTGTCGCGCACGCCGCCCCGACATCCAATAGGAGCGGCGTGCGTAGCGACGTGATGGCGGCGATGGAGAGCGAGGATACCGGGCAGCAGAGACGTTCCGGAGCGACTGGGACACCCCGGGGACGCGGCGACAGCGATGGATGGCGGCATCCAGGGCAGCGGTGACGGATCCGAAGTGGCGGGGACACATGAGTATTACCTCCTATCCAGTGTTCTTCAACCTGCGGACCTCCAGATGTTGCAAAACTACAACTCCTGGCATGCCCGGACAGCCAACGGCTGTCCGGGCATGCTGGGAGCTGTAGTTTTGCAACATCTGGAGGTCCGCTTGGTTGAAGATCACTGTGACCTATACTTTACATTGTATTCTAGATTTTCCTCATTTAAAATTGGGTGCGTCTTATATGCCGGAGCGTCCTATAGGGCAAAAAATACGGTATATACTAAAATTTTACCTTCATGCTGTAGCTGTCCCTTCCTGTTCTGTAGAGATCCCTTCCCAGCAGATATCTGCTTATCATCACAGACAAGATTACAATGAAAATTAACAAAGACAACACAGGGTTCACCATTTCCAACCCACTCAATGCAAGTCTATGGGAGGGGGCGTGGTGGCTACCACTGTGCAGCCGTTGGCTGTCCGGGCATGCTGGGAGTGGAAGTTTTGCAACATCTGGAGGGACACAGTTTGAGACCACTCTTCTATATAAAGAATGGTGGGTGATCTATTTATGACCATGGGTTAGCCAGAGGGGGGCCATATATATTCCCTACAGTAGGGGATATGTAGCATTAAATGGTTCCCATTCCCGATACAGGAAGACGGAAGCATTGACAATACAGAGATAGGATAGACAATATGAGAGTTTTCCTTTAAACTGAACTCTCACTGAACTGTTCTCCTTCTGCTTCTCCTGTAAAGCCAAGTACAAGAATTGAATTGACATCTGGTGAAAAAAAAGAAAAAAAGAAAGAATAGCAGGTGCGAAACATCACATTGTTCTCAGATTTAGTTTATTTTTATCCTTCCAATTTAGATTGAATTTGTCTTGTTCGAAGCCAACAGAGACATACATACATATTTAGAATATATTTAATATAGCGTTCTGTAGACAAGGTATGAGAGGCTGACAGCCGACAAGGTAGTTCTTATGGACTTAAATGGGGCACTACTCAGGTGGCCAGGAAGAGTACGGGGTACAGGATTGCCCTCAGGAGCTTTATAGAGATAGACGGATAGATAGAGGGTCGGCCGTAGAAATTGAGATGCCTGGGTCCAAGAGTGAAATGCTGCCCCCCCCTCCCAAAAAAAAAAAAAGGAAAAAAAAAAACCCATTAGGTAGGCCACAGTTTCTCCACATTAGGTAGGCAGCATAGTTTCCCCACATTAGGTAGTTTAGTTTCCCCACATTAGGTAGCACAGTTACCCCACATTAGGTAGCATACCGTAGTTTCCCCACATTAGGTAGCTTAGTTTCCCCACATAAGGTAGGCAGCATATTTTCCCCACATTAGGTAGCTTAGTTTCAACACATAAGGTAGGCAGCATAGTTTCCCCACATTAGGTAGTTTAGTTTCCCCACATTAGGTAGCTTAGTTTCCCCACATAAGGTAGGCAGCATATTTTCCCCACATTAGGTAGCTTAGTTTCAACACATAAGGTAGGCAGCATAGTTTTCCCACATTAGGTAGCTTAGTTTCAACACATAAGGTAGGCAGCATAGTTTCCCCACATTAGGTAGTTTAGTTTCCCCACATTAGGTAGCACAGTTACCCCACATTAGGTAGCATAGTTTCCCCACATTAGGTAGCATAGATTCCCCCCATTAGGGAGCATAGTTTCCCCACATTAGGCAGCTTATAGTTGTGGTGACTGGGTGGTGCAGGTAATAGTGTAGGGTATGTTGGTATTAACCCTTTGCAATCGTGACGCCAGGAAGCGGTTTCCTTGGGGTAATGGTCCTACCGCCAACCGTCCCACAAACGGTAGGGATAAATAAAGGAATGTCCACAGCAGATATGGATGAAAACCGGAATAACTTTACTGCATATTTTATGCAACTGCAGGTAACAACACAGTCTTTGTATAGAGTACCATAGTTCAGGTGTTTTAGCTGGATGACTCACGGTTTAGTGGCTGTGGAAGATAAGGCTTCAGGCCTAGCTTGAATTGATGATGAGATATGAGATGTGCTTTCTCTGATAGTCCGGAACTCAAGAGAGAGAATTAAGTGGCAGCAGCCCCTTATATATTAAGGGAGAGGGACAAAGCTCATTGGTCAGCAGAACCTGTCAGTCCTGAACTCTGGAACTCTGGATATATCACATGACCCAAAGGTCTTTAAACCATAGAATAACATAAATTAAAGGCACGTGACCTCTAAGGTCCTATACAGAGATATTCCTAGATTAATTAAATATATACATTAGATATTAACATATTTAGAGGCGACTAGGGGTCAGCCCCCCAGGAGAGCCCATTAGCATGGAGGGACTCTGGCTTCAGGGACTCCAAACAAAGGGACAGGACCAGGTCCTGTACCGGGACATCACATTTTTCCCACATAAGGTAGGCAGCATAGTTTCCCCACATTAGGTAGCTTAGTTTCCCCACATAAGGTAGGCAGCATAGTTTCCCCACATAAGGTAGCTGAGTTTCCCCACAAAAGGTAGGCAGCATAGTTTCCCAACATTAGGTAGGTTAGTTTTCCGACATAAGGTAGGCAGCATAGTTTGCCCACATAAGATAGGCAGCATAGTTTCTGAACATTAGGTAGCATAGTTTCCCCACATTAGGTAGCACAGTTTACCCACATTAGGTAACACAGTTTACCCACATTAGGTAGCATAGCTTCCCCACATTAGGTAGCATAGTTTACCCACATTAGGCAGCATAGATTCCTCACATTAGGTAGCACAGTTTCCCCACATTAGGTAGCATCGTTTCCCCAAATTAGGTAGCATAGATTCCCCCCATTAGGGAGCATATTTTCTCCACATTAGGTAGCATAGATTAGGTAGCATCCACATTAGGTAGCATAGATTCCTCATATTAGGTAGCACAGTTTGCCCACATTAGGCAGCATAGTTTTCCCACATTAGGTAGCATAGTTTTCCCACATTGGATAGCAGTTTCCCCACATTGGGTAGCATAGTTTCCCCCCATTAGGGAGCATAGTTTCCCCACATAAGTTAACACAGTTTCCCCACATTAGGTAGCATAGCTTCCCCACATTAGGTAGCATAGATTCCTCAGATTAGGAAGCACAGTTTCTCCACATTAGGTAGCATAGTTTCCCCACATTAGGTAGCATAGATTCCCCCCATTAGGGAGCATAGTTTCTCCACATTAGGTACCATAGTTTCCCCACACTAGGTAGCATAGATTCCTCATATTAGGTAGCACAGTTTCCACACATTAGGTAGCATAGTTTCCCCACATTAGGTAGCATAGTTTCCCCACATTAGGTAGCATAGTTTCCCTCCATTAGGGAGCATAGTTTTCCCACATTAGGTAACACAGTTTCCCCACATTAGATAGAATAGCTTCCCCACATTAAGCAGCATAGTTTCCCCACTTTAGGTAGAATAGATTCCTCACATTAGGTAGCATAGATTCCCCCTATTAGGGAGCATAGTTTCTCCACATTAGGTAGCATAGTTTCCCCACATTAGGAAGCATAGATTCCTCACATTAGGTAGCAAAGTTTCCCCACATTAGGTAGCATAGTTTCCCCACATTAGTTAGCATAGATTCACCCCTTAGGTAGGACAGTTTCCCCACATTAGGTTCTAGTTCTCCCACATTAGGTAGCATAGATTCCTACCTTAGGTAGCATAATTTCCCCACATTAGGTTCCAGTTCTCCCACATTAGGTAGCATAGTTTCCCCACATTAGGTAGCATAGGAACGTAACTTGCGCAATGTCTCTCATCAGACCCGGGCCAGCCACAGGTTTACTGTGTTAAAGTGGCCACTGCGCTATTAAGCAGCTCAGGCTGCAGTGGCAGGGCTAGCATGATCATGGACCTAGGTGGCACAAAAAAAAAAAAGGGTAGCAAAGTGCCGCCCCTGAAAAGTGCCACCTAGGACCAATAGTCCCACCGGGTCCCATGGTAGGGCTCGCCCTGGACAGATATGAAATAGATAGATGATAGATAGATAAATAGATAGATGCTTCATGCTCCAGAGGAAGTTGTGTAGTTCTTTCCAGTTTGACCACAGTGCTCTCTGCTGCCACCTGTCCAGAGCAGGAGCAAATGCCCATAGCAAACCTCTCCTGCTCCGGATAGTTCCTGATATGTACAGAGGTGTCAGCAGAGAGCACTGTGGTCAGACTGGAAAGAACTACACAACTTCCTCTGGGGCATAAAGCAGCTGATAAGAACTGGAAGGATTAAGATTGTTAAATAGAAGTAATTTACAAATCTGTATAATTTTCTGGCACCAGCAGATTTGAATTTTTTTTTTTACCACCCCTTAAAGGGTTACTCTGGCCCTAAGACATCTTATTCCCTATCCAAAGGATAGGGGATAAGATGTATGATCCCGGGGGTCCCGCCACTGCGGACCCCCTCAATCTCTCATGCAGCATCCACCTGTCTCAGCTGCATGGAGCAATGATTGCTCCTTGTCTGAAGACTCATGACCACGGGGCCGGAGTATCGTAAAGTCACAACTCCGCCCCTTGTAACATCACGCCCCGCCCCCATAATGCAAGTCGATGGCAGGGGGCATGATGGCCTTTATCCCCGCTGTCTGATATGCTTGACCAGCCATTACCGAAATTACCAAAACTACTCTTGAGGCAGCAAACTGGTAGTGCCCCAGTGTACGGAACACACCATGGGGGTAAGGTAACTGATTATATTCTTTGGCACTCCTGTGTGTGGCCACCCGCTAAATAGACAGGGGCAGGGACTCCATTCTTTGTGTCAAGTGTAAAGAGTGTACTTGGTATAGAACCTCCCTTTGCCCCGAAAAAAGTAAACGGTGATGCATAGAGCGATAACCCGCACTCACCGCTAGGCTTCCGTAGCTCGACTTTCTCAGTTCACATGGACTCTCGGGTACCAGACCCGCTGCAGGGTGCTCAGTGGCGACTGCCGGCTAAGTTTTGCTCTGATTGCGCTTCTTCCGGCCTCGAGTTCGAGCCGACACGCCCCCTTCCATAGACATGAATGGTGGGGGAGTGGCGTGACATTACCAAGGGGCGTGACATTATGAAGGGGTGTGACCGTGACGTCACGACCACTGCCGTAGGAACCCGGCATTTGTTTATAATGCCGGGTGCTGCAGGAGATCGCGGGGGCCACAGCTGCAGGACCCCCGCCATCAGACATCTTAGGAGATAAGATATCTAGCAGCGGAATACCCCTTTAAGCAGTTGTTACACCATTACATAGCTTGTGCCGCACTCTATACTACAGCACCAAAGAAAATATACCCCCTTCTTTTTCAAAATAAAAACATTTATACAAAAAATAAAAAAAATAAAAACATTTTTGGTATAGCAACTTGCAGAATACATGGAATTAATAAATGATCAAAAAGTCTGCAAATTCAGTATCAATAAAAACTACAGATCTGCAGACCTACATGTTGGAGGGGTCAGATTTTGTTTTGTATGTATTTTTTTTCTTAAAATTTTTTGTTAAATAATAACAAAAATTTTCCAATTTTGCTATCATTGGAATTGTACTGAACCGTGAAATAAATTTAGCATGTCATTTTTACCCTACGGCGAAAAAATTCTTGCGCCACAAAATAGCATTTTACAATTTCTTCAATTTGTTTCTACAAAAAAAAAATTTCTGGTTTTAAAATACATTGAGTAAAATAAAGCGAACCAGTAAAAAGAAACGTTATGGGTCTTAGAAGGTGAGGAGGAAGAGGGTAAGCCAAAAATCTAAATATGTGTGATTGAGAAGGGGTTATAGAAAAGCCACTGTGGTTCCATCTGCCCATTGTCCCTGCAGTGGCCACTACAGGAGAACTGTGGTATTACATGAATTTGAAGAACCCCCCCTGCTTTTTCCTGCTGAGACCCTCTCTATGAACCAATAAAGACTTTTGAAGTTAGCTCCATTATACTAGAAATATTACCTCAGTTTTTTCTTGCATATACACATAATAGATTAGAGGAGAGGACATTGAGCATTAATGTATAGGAAATTATATTAAATTTTGAAAGAATAGAAATGAAGAATTGCTGGGACTTAGTATAGAATAAAATGAATCATATAACGGAGCCCATTCAATATTAAAATGTAGCTCAGGGTTTGCAATAACTTAGACTTAGTTTGTGTTTTGGACTTATCTGACCTTCCTTGCCAGATGTATAATGAATTTACATTACAGTGAACCCCCCCGACCTACGATGGCCCCGACATATGATCATTTCAATATACGATCACTCTCAGAGGCCATTGCATGTTGAAGGCAGCATCACCATACGATGCTTTTGTATGTCGGGGCCATCGCCTAAACGGCTATCCGGCAGCGCAGACTGCTTCAGCTGCCACCGGATAGGAGTTTACGGTGCCCCGTGTGGTCCGCTGACGATCACTTACCTGTCCTCGGGGCTCCGGCGCGTCCTCTTTGGGATCCCCTGCATCGTCGGCGCTCTCCATCGTCGTCATCACGTCGCTGCGCACGCTGTCCCGTCATCCAATAGGAGCGGCGTGCGTAGCGACGTGATGGCGGCGACCGAGAGCGAAGATGCCGGGGAAGCAGAGGCCTTGCCGGAGCGTCGGGGACACCTCAGGGACGCAGCGACAGCGATGGAGGGCGACATCCAGGGCAGCGGCGACGAGCGGTGACGGTCCGGAGCGGCGGGGACACGTGAGTACAACTTCCTCTAACAGTGGTCTACAACCTGCGGACCTCCAGATGTTTCAAAACTACAACTCCCAGCATGCCCGGACAGCCGTTGGCTGTCCGGGCATGCTGGGTGTTGTAGTTTTGCAACAGCTGGAGGTCCGCAGGTTGTAGACCACTGTCCTATACTTTCCATTGCATGGATCCCTCAACATACAATGGTTTCAACAAACCATGGTCCATTTGGAACGGATTACCATCGTATGTTGAGGGACCACTGTATATGTATCTGAGGCCCATGTGCCCTTTACCGAAATCTGCACCAGCTTAGGCTGCATTCACACTTCGTTTTTACATTACGGGTGCCGGATCCGGCTGGGGAAGGGGCAAACCGGGCTCTCCCGTACCCCAGCCAGACCAGCGCTGAACTCCATTTACTTTAATGAGCCGACCGGAGTCAAACGGTGACTCCATTCGGCTCATTTTTGACCCATATCCGGTTTTGGACCAGACCTAAAACAGTAGTATACTACGGTTTTAGGTCCGGTCAGGAAACCGCATAGGGGTCAAAAATGATCTGACCGGAGTCACCGTTTGACTCCGGTCGGCTCATTAAAGTAAATGGAGTTCAGCGCTGGTCCGGCTGGGGTACGGGAGAGCCCGGTTTGCCCCTTCCCCAGCCAGATCCGGCACACGTAATGTAAAAACGAAGTGTGAATGCAGCCTTAAAAGGGCACTCCGCTGCTAGACATCTTATCCCCCTATCCAAATGATAGGGGATAAGATGGATCCCCGCAATCCCCCGCAGCACCTGGCATTCTAAACAAACGCCGGGTTACTGCAGCAGTGTTCGTGACTAGTGATGAGCTGCAGGGGCCATATTCAAATTTGAGATATTTTGCGAATATTTGGACGAATATTCGTCCTATGTTCGTGAAGTTCGCATGTTCGCTATCTTCGTTCCCTTTTTTTTTTCCCATGCGAAAATTCGTAATGAAATTCGCTTAGTGCGCATGCGCAATTATATATTTCCCCTAAAAGAAGGGAAGGATCAGTGTCCAGTCTGGAAGGGATGATATTCGCATGAATATTCACATAAATTCACCAAAAAAATTAAATAAAAAAGGAATGTTTGTCATTACGAATATATATCACTATATTCTAAATATTTGCAAAATCGCAAAGTGCCGATGTTCGGGGTAAAAATTAGCATTTTGAATATTTGCACTGAACACTATTCGTGATGTCACGTCACACTTCTCTAGTCTATGGGAGGGGGCATGTCAGTTTATACGCCCCCTTCCATAGAAATGAATAGAGGGGGTGTGGTGTGACATCACATGGGGGGTGGCCGTGACATCACGGCCTCCGGCTCCAAGCACTCTGAACAAAATGTTCAGAACACTGGAGCAAGAAAGTACCCCTTTAAAGCTGGCATAGATTTAAAGTGTAACTTGTCATTAGAGATGAGCGAACTTACAGTAAATTTGATTCGTCACGAACTTCTCGGCTCGGCAGTTGATGACTTATCCTGCATAAATGAGTTCAGGTGCTCCGGTGGGCTGGAAAAGGTGGATACAGTCCTAGGAAAGAGTCTTCTAGGACTGTATCCACCTTTTCCAGCCCACGGGAGCACCTGAACTAATTTATGCAGGAAAAGGCATCAACTGCCGAGCCGAGAAGTTCGTGACGAATCCAATTTACTGTAAGTTTGCTCATCTCTAGTTGTCATATCACAGAAAAATGTATGCTTCTATATGTTACTCACTAGGTCATGCAGATGCCTTACATGTCTTTTTTATGTGTCTGGCTTCTGTATTTGGCTCACAAAGTTCTCCTGCTCACTCATTCTGAAATCCTCTACATAGACTTGCATTGAGGGGGCATGGCCGTGACATCACAAGCAGGGGGGGGGTGTGACCCCGCATCGCCAGTAATCCGGCATGGAGCGAAGTTCACTCCGTGCACCCGATGTCTGGGGTGCCGCAGCCAAGATCGCAGGGGGTCCCCAGCGGCGGGACCCCCGCGATCAGACATTGCGGTGAACAGGTTCTAGAAAAGAGCCTCAAACCACGTGTATAACATGACCTAAGAGCTCTAGAGCCCTGTATAACACTGTTAGGGTCACCAAGGAATGTATTCAAGTAGTTTTCAAGTGATTTTAAGGCTTTTAAAGTGATTTTAAGTTCATATCAAAGTTACAGCAACATGCAGTAACCCCTGGTAACTATCAGCTTGTTTAAAACCCCACTGCTCAGTAGGCACACATTTATTAGGCTTTTCAACACTAAAATAAATCGGTATCAAGTCTCCCTGGCTGTCGGTAGATGACAGTCACAATCCTCAGTGGCTTTTTCCAGGCATTCCAAAAATGATCCCTTTTAGGAGCAGCAACAAGATTCATGAGGGTCTCCCAAAATAGCAAAGAAGAAATAGCTTTTGTAAACAATGAAATCTTTAAAAAATGATCCCTTTTTTGGGGGATTGGCTGGTAGAAGAAATAAATCCCTTTGATGACGATTCATGTCAGGGTTAAAGGGATACTCCGGTGGAAATCTTAATTTTTTAAATCAACTGGTGCCAGAAAGTTAAACAGATTTGTAAATTACTTCTATAAAAAATCTTAATCCTTCCAGTACTTATTAGCTGCTGAATACTACAGAGGAAATGGTTTTCTTTTTGGAACACAGTGCTCTCTGCTGACATCACGAGCACAGTGCTCTCTGCTGACACCTATTTTAAGAACTGTCCAGAGCAGCATATGTTTCCTATGGGGATTTTCTCCTACTCTGGACACTTCTTAAAATGGACAGAGAACAGAGATGTCAGCAGAGAGCACTGTGCTCGTGATGTCAGCAGAGAGCTCTTTGTTCCAAAAAGAAAACCATTTCCTTGGTAGTATTCAGCAGCTAATAAGTACTGGAAGGATTAAGATATTTTAATAGAAGTCATTTACAAATCTGTTTAACTTTCTGGCACCAGTTGATTTAAAAAAAACAAGTTTTCCACGGGAGTACCCCTTTAAATACCAACAGATGTAAAAACGTCCTCATCAATCGTCCACCACTGGGTCGTATAGGCAGTGGTGCCCTGGGCAGGTGCCTACCCTGCCAACACTTTTCTGAGCCTTGCCATGGAAAATTTAATTGGGGGAGATAAAACATTGTAAGTATATGGGACCTTATATACTGAGTCATAAAAGGTAGTCAGAGATGAAAGCAACTATAAAGAGGGTCTCTCACTCTGGAGGACCTGGAATGCCCATGTATTACACAGCTAGTTTATTTCAATGAGCCATTATGCTTTAAAAGGGTTATCCAGGAAAAAAAAAACTTTATATATATATATATATATATATATATATATATATATATATATATATCAACTGGCTCCAGAAAGTTAAACTGATTTGTAAATTACTTCTATTAAAAAATATTAACCCTTCCAATAATTATCAGCTGCTGAAGTTGAGTTGTTGTTTTCTGTCTGACAATAGTGCTCTCTGCTGACACCTCTGCTTGTCTCGGGAACTGCACAGAGTAGAAGAGGTTTGCTACGGGGATTTGTATCAACTCTGGACAGTTCCCCAGACAGGTGTCTTCAGAAAGCACTTAGACAGAAAAGAACAACTCAACATCAGAAGCACATAAGTACTGAAAGGATTAAGATTTTTTAATAGAAGTAATTTACAAATCTGGAGCCAGTTGATATATATATATAAACAAATTTTTTCCTGGATAACCCCTTTAATTCTCCTGTGGTGGTGCTGCAGAAGAGCGGAACATTTGCTTCTAGGTTCTTCCATAGAATACAGCTGATGGATGAAAGGCCCTGTATTAGGATGACTTATGATCTGCTAATTTTCATGGGATTCTTTTAACAAAAGACACCTGTAAAAAAGAAACAGCTCAATTAAAAGGGGAACTCTGCTGCTAAACAGATGTCGGGTTCCTGCGGCAGTGGCAGTGACGTCACAACCAAACCCCCTTGTGATGTCACACCACACCCCCTCCATTCATGTCTATGGGAGGGGGCGTGTCGAATGACACGCCCCTCCCATAGACATGAATGGAGGGGGTGTGGCGTGACATCACGAGGGGGCGTGGCTGTGACATCACGATCACGGCCTCCAGCTCCATGCATTCAGAATAAAATGTTCAGAATGCTGGAGCCGCCCTTTAAACATGAGCCAATTTCCCAAAATTCTTTTCCAGCCTGGTTTAGTAAAAACATCTTTAAATTTGACTTGGATTTATTAGTGCCCGGATTGCCTTAGAAATGTATAATTTAGGACACTTTGAGTTCTCCTAGGATTGTTTTCAATGTTATCATGCACTTTAATGCCAAAATAGCATAATCCTAAACCTAATTTAGGGTTGAGGTTAGTTGGGTTCTTACCCCTGCGCTTCTGCCACCATTTTGAGAGATTTACCCAAATTAAATCTCAAACATTTTGGATTCCAATTTAAGACCAAAATTTGGGGGAAAATCAGAACAAATTAAAGAGTACCTCTCATGATCTAGTTACATTTTATAATCCTCCCAGTTCTCTGCCCCCATCATGATAAACCACCCCCCGGCCTTTATTTTTATTATTTTTTAGTTTTCTACCTTGATATTGCTCTGTATTTTCTGCTCAGTCAGATTCACAGACTGGAAAGGGGCGTTCCCCAGCAGGCGTGACATCATCTGAAGCCATACAGGGGAGAACTTCCTCCCTCACTCTGCTACACACAGCCCAGAGCAGTTCAGTGTGTTGTGATGAACCATGATTGGCTAAGGCTGCACATTGACATCCCCCCCCCCCCCCCCCCCCGACTGCATTTCCTGATTTTGGAGTTCAAAGTCTGTGCAAAAGATGGAGGGAAATGTGTTCTGGACAAGTAGAGAGACACCTAGTGGCTGCTTTTTTAAACACAAATAAAACATAGAAAACTTCATTTTTTTTTTAACAAAGTTCATTAGAAATGTTTTTTATTCACCATAAGGAATGTAATAGCAAAAATGTTTTTAATGAGGGTGCCCATTTAAATTTCAGACCCCATGAAACAGGTCTGTCTGGATATCGGCGCACATATTTTTTTATCTTGCCGCCCCTACAAAATGGCTAATAATATAATGCCCACTGAGTAGAAAATCGCTGACTATTTTTAGAGCTGGAATCAGTCATATGGAAAGTATCTAAGAAATTTTACAAAAACATTTTTAATATATTCCCCCCCCCCCCCCCCCCACCTTCCTAGTACAAGAGTTTTGCATTTGCACATTTGCACGGCAGAATTATGATTCACAGATAATAGGAGAAATTAAAAATACATTATCTGTACTTTTAGCCGTTTCCATTGTCCTACAAAAAGTTGAATCTGTAAAAGCTTTAAATGCAGACTCTTCGCGGAAAAAAAAAAAATGCGTAAAAGCTGTTTCATGGATTTTGAAGTCAGCCTGCAGGTAAATTTAATAGGGCTTAGCATTTATAATTTACGCATGGGACAAGGAATAACACAGTTCTGTGACAATTTTCAAGCTTCATTAAAATCTTTAGTGATATGAATCAAGAGCTGTCACCGAGTGAGAAAAGAGGGGAACAAGTTTTTCTTTTTTTCACTTGTCTGTTCTTATGAATGTTTTATCAATTTTGAGATATTTGTAGAGAAGTCAGGTGATGATGGAGAAGTGAGGAAGGGAAAAGTTGTGTTGTCTGGTAGTAGCGGTGCGAGTGTTATAGAGTCTGACTACTGTGGTCAGAATGGGACTGGTGGAGGCCCCTTCCCATGTCACGGGCCTAGACCCCACTCAAGCCCATTTTTCTGCCAGATGTAGTAAATTGGTCATGCATGCAAAGACTAAAATTGACATTAGAGACAAGGAAGTAAGCGCTCCATAGAATAATATTGTTGGACCCAGAGAGCTGAATTAATATATAAATGAACTGCTCACCCTGGGTGGTTGTGTAGGCCCATATACAACAATGGAATAGGTATGTAGAAATGATCGTCTGCTGCCCTCCGGAACGTATGTGGTAGAGGATACTTGGCTTCAAAGGAACCCGGGCTCACGGCACTGATCGACCAGACAGGTATATGAACTTAAAAGGGGATTTATTGACCAGAATGCAATGCGTTTCGCTGTGCATGTGCAGCTTCCTCAGGCATCAATGCCTGAGGAAGCTGCACATGTTCAGCGAAACGCGTTGCATTCTGGTCAATAAATCCTCTTTTAAGTTCATCTACCTGTCTGGTCGATCAGCACCGTGAGCCGGGTTCCTTTGAAGACAAGTATCCACTAAAATTGACATTATCACACTTATTTGTCCATTTATTTGTAGGCCTCAGGCCTACAAGGTGATGACAAGGCAGGAACCTTCAATTCCCAGACCACAGGTCCTCCTGAATGGTCATGATTTATACAATTGGATCAAAAGACCCTGCCTGAGCCTGGGGGGGGGGGGGGGGTTGGGTGTTGGAGGATCCCAATATCCAAAAGGTGATGTGCCATCCCAATAATCTCTTATCTATAGATTGGGATGGAGTTTCTTCACATTGGAGTTCAACAGTCCCATGTGTAATCTAAAAGTGGTGCTTATAAGTAAGAAAATCTTGGCATAGGAACCTCTAAGGCAGTAGCCATTGGTGTAACTGAATGGAGGCTGAAGTGTTAAAGGAGCATTCCAGTGAAAACCAATTTATTTAAAATCAACTGGTGCCAGAAAGTTATACAGATTTGTAAATTACTTCTGTTAAAAAATCTTAATCCTTTCAGTACTTATCAGCTGCTACATACTACAGAGGAAATTACTTTCACTTTGCATTTCCTTTCTCTCTCACCACAGTGCTCTCTGCTGCTTTCTGTCCATGTCAGGAACTGTCCAGAGTAGAAGCAAACCTCTCCTGCTTTGGACAGTTCCTGACATGGACAGAGAGCAGCCGAGAGCACTGTGGTCAGACAGAAAGGAAATTCAAAAAGAAAAGAACTTCCTCTGGAGCATACAGCAGCTGATAATTACTGGAAGGATTTAGATTTTTAAATCTGTTTAACTTTCTGGCACTAGTTGATTTAAAATAAATAGTTTTCCACCGGAGTATCCCTTTAAACTATGACAACGGGACAAAAGGATAGGGGATAAGATGTCTGAGCGTAGGGGTTGCCAGGGACCCCCGCAATTTCTCCTGCAGCACCCCCGTTCTTCAGCTGCACGGAGCAAAGATCGCTCCATGGCTGATGACGGTCGATAGAGGGGCCGGAGTATCATGATGTCAAGGCCCCACCCCCTTGTGGCGTCACACCCCGTCCCCTCAATGCAAGTCTATGGGAGGGGGCAAGACTGCGACTTCACGAGGGCATGGCCGTAACGTCACAAACCTCCTGGGCGGCACCCAATGCTCTAAACAAACGCCGGGTGCAGCAGAGAGATTGCGGGCCCCAGAAGCGAGACCCCCACAATCAGACATCTTATCCCCTATCCTTGGGATAGAGGATAAGATGTCTAGCGGTGGTGTACCCCTTTGACCCTTATACAGGGATCTGGACTTCTTGCACTGGAGGCAGTAATTAAAAAGTATCAAAGATGTAGTCAGAAGCAAACAGGATGCAAGGAAAGGGCAAGAGCAAAGTCAAAGTCAATACCCAGTACTACTACAAGTTGTAAGTATGGTTCCAAGGGGTTAAACAAGAGGAACCTTAGGTATACTAGCCAATGCCAGCAACAAGATGAACAGAAAATAGTCAATTCAAACAATGTTTCTTGTCAGCACTTGATAAAAACAATTATGTAAAGAGGGATCTGGTATTATGGTTTATTAGATGTATGATTTATTAGATAAGGCAGCAGTGAGCCCAATCTGACAGAAACTACTGGGACTGAGAATGGCATACTGTTGACTTATCTAATGAGTTATAAATCTATTGAGCAGTAATACAAGCTCCCCCCTTCACATCACTAGTCTTGTCCAATGCTGACAAATCGGAAGGGGGGAGGAGGGACGGGAGGTATCTGCATTCATAGCATGTGACGTGACATCACAGCTTACAGGCTGATATGGAAGATCTTTGCAATAGGACTAACAACATTATATTAGTAAGTTGCTTTATTATACTTTTTAACACCATACACAGGTTGTTTCTTTGGCGGGACAACCCTTTGAGAATTAATAATTTAATATCAAAAAATCATACTGAATAGTAGTGCCTGTCCATATATCTAAACTAAAGTACCACACACATCAACGGGAATTCAATGGAACTCCACTACCCCAGAATCTACGGAGGAATTCCAATTCCAAATTCCGTACGAAGATTCTGCATGTGTGAACATGGCCTAATAGTTGGTCTAAACCAGGTCTATACTGTTACGCCGAGCGCTCCGGGTCCCCGCTCCTCCCCGGAGCGCTCGCAGCATCCTCTCATTCGCAGCGCCCCGGTCAGACCTGCTGACCGGGTGCGCTGCAATATCACTCCCAGCCGAGATGCGATTCGCGATGCGGGAGGCGCCCGCTCGCGATGCGCATCCCGGCTCCCGTACCTGACCCGTTCCCCGTCTGTCTTGTCCCGGCGCGCGCGGCCCCGCTCCTTAGGGCGCGCGCGCTGGGTCTCTGCAATTTAAAGGGCCACTGCGCCACTGATTGGCGCAGCAGGCTTAATCAGTATGTTCACCTGTGCACTCCCTACTTATACCTCACTTCCCCTGCACTCCCTCGCCGGATCTTGTTGCCATTGTGCCAGTGAAAGCGTTTCCTTGTGTGTTCCTAGCCTGTGTTCCAGACCTCCTGCCGTTGCCCCTGACTACGATCCTTGCTGCCTGCCCTGACCTTCTGCTACGTCCGACCTTGCTCTTGTCTACTCCCTTGTACCACGCTTATCTTCAGCAGTCAGAGAGGTTGAGCCGTTGCTGGTGGATACGACCTGGTTGCTACCGCCGCTGCAAGACCATCCCGCTTTGCAGCGGGCTCTGGTGAATACCAGTAGCAACTTAGAACCAGTCCACCAACACGGTCCACGCCAATCCCTCTCTGGCACAGAGGATCCACCTCCAGCCAGCCGAATCGTGACAGTAGATCCGGCCATGGATCCCGCTGAAGTCCCACTGCCAGTTGTCGCCGACTTCACCACGGTGGTCGCCCAGCAGTCGCAACAGATAGCGCAACAAGGCCACCAGCTGTCTCAACTGACCGTGATGCTACAGCAGCTATTACCAGAGCTTCAGCAACAATCTCCTCCGCCAGCTCCTGCACCTCCTCCGCAGCGAGTGGCCGCTTCCGGCCTACGATTATCCTTGCTGGATAAATTTGATGGGGACTCTAAGTTTTGCCGTGGCTTTCTTTCGCAATGTTCCCTGCACTTGGAGATGATGTCGGACCAGTTTCCTACTGAAAGGTCTAAGGTGGCTTTCGTAGTCAGCCTTCTGTCTGGGAAAGCTCTGTCATGGGCCACACCGCTCTGGGACCGCAATGACCCCGTCACTGCCTCTGTACACTCCTTCTTCACGGAGATTCGAAGTGTCTTTGAGGAACCTGCCCGAGCCTCTTCTGCTGAGACTGCCCTGCTGAACCTGGTCCAGGGTAATTCTTCCGTTGGCGAGTACGCCGTGCACTTCCGTACTCTTGCTTCAGAACTTTCCTGGAATAATGAGGCCCTCTGCGCGACCTTTAAAAAAGGCCTATCCAGCAACATTAAAGATGTGCTGGCCGCACGAGAAATTCCTGCTAACCTGCATGAACTTATTCATCTTGCCACCCGCATTGACATGCGTTTTTCCGAAAGGTGTCAGGAGCTCCGCCAGAATATGGACTTTGTTCGCACGAGGCGGTTTCTCTCCCCGGCTCCTCTCTCCTCTGGTCCTCTGCAATCCGTTCCTGTGCCTTCCGCCGTGGAGGCTATGCAAGTTGACCGGTCTCGCTTCACACCTCAAGAGAGGACACGACGCCGCATGGAGAATCTTTGCCTGTACTGTGCCGGTACCGAACACTTCTTGAAGGATTGTCCTATCCGTCCTCCCCGCCTGGAAAGACGTATGCCTACTCCGCACAAAGATGAGACAGTTCTTGATGTGAACTCTGCTTCTCCACGCCTTACTGTGCCTGTGCGGATATCTTCTTCTACCTTCTCCTTCTCTGCTATGGCCTTCTTGGATTCCGGATCTGCAGGAAATTTTATTTTGGCCTCTCTCATCAACAGGTTCAACATCCCGGTGACCAGTCTCGCCAGACCCCTCTACATCAATTCTGTTAACAATGAAAGATTGGACCTCTCCTAATGTGCATCGGACCCCATCACGAAAAAATTGAATTTTTGGTCCTCTCCAACTGCACTTCAGAAATTCTTCTTGGATTACCGTGGCTTCAACGCCATTCCCCAACCCTTGATTGGTCCACAGGTGAAATCAAGAACTGGGGTACTTCTTGTCTCAGGGACTGTCTTAAACCGGTTCCCAGTACTCCCTGTCGTGACCCTGTGGTTTCCCTGGTATCCGATCTTCCTAAGGCTTATATGGACTATGCTGATGTTTTTTGCAAAAAGCAAGCAGAGACTTTACCTCCTCACAGGCCTTATGACTGTCCTATTGACCTCCTCCCGGGTACTACTCCACCCCGGGGCAGAATCTATCCTCTGTCTGCTCCAGAGACTCTAGCCATGTCGGAGTACATCCAGGAGAATTTAAAAAAGGGGTTTATCCGCAAGTCCTCCTCTCCTGCCGGAGCTGGATTTTTTTTTTGTGTCCAAAAAGATGGCTCCCTACGCCCTTGCATTGATTACCGCGGACTTAATAAAATCACGGTAAAAAAACGCTACCCCTTACCTCTTATCTCGGAACTCTTTGATCGCTTACAAGGCGCCCACATCTTTACCAAACTGGACTTAAGAGGTGCTTATAATCTCATCCGCATCAGGCAGGGGGACGAATGGAAGACTGCATTTAACACCAGAGATGGACACTTTGAGTATCTGGTCATGCCCTTTGGCCTGTGCAACGCCCCTGCCGTCTTCCAAGACTTTGTTAATGAAATTTTTCGTGATCTCCTATATTCCTGTGTTGTGGTTTATCTGGACGATATTCTGATTTTTTCTGCCAACTTAGAAGAACACCGCCAGCATGTCCGCATGGTTCTTCAGAGACTTCGGGACAATCAACTTTATGCCAAAATGGAGAAATGTCTCTTTGAATGTCAATCTCTTCCTTTCCTAGGATACTTGGTCTCTGGCCAGGGACTACAAATGGACCCAGATAAACTTTCTGCCGTCTTAGATTGGCCACGCCCCTCCGGACTCCGTGCTATCCAATGTTTTTTGGGGTGCGCCAATTATTACAGACAATTCATTCCACACTTCTCCACTATTGTGGCCCCTATCGTGGCTTTAACCAAGAAAAATGCCAAACCTAAGTCCTTGTCTCCCCAAGCGGAAGACGCATTTAAACATCTCAAGTCTGCCTTTTCTTCTGCTCCCGTGCTCTCCAGACCTGACCCATCTAAACCCTTTCTATTGGAGGTAGATGCCTCCTCTGTGGGAGCTGGAGCTGTCCTTCTACAAAAAAAATTCTTCCGGGCATGCTGTTACTTGTGGGTTTTTTTCTAGGACCTTCTCTCCGGCGGAGAGAAACTACTCCATTGGTGATCGAGAACTACTGGCCATTAAATTGGCGCTTGAGGAATGGAGGCACCTGCTGGAGGGATCAAAATTTCCAGTTATCATATACACTGATCACAAGAATCTCTCCTATCTCCAGTCTGCCCAACGACTGAACCCTCGCCAGGCTAGGTGGTCGTTGTTCTTTGCCCGTTTTAACTTTGAAATCCATTTTCGCCCTGCTGACAAGAACATTAGGGCCGATGCCCTCTCTCGTTCTTCTGATGCCTCTGAAGTAGAGGTCTCTCCGCAACACATCATTCCTCCGGACTGTCTGATCTCCACTTCTCCAGCTTCCATCAGGCAAACTCCTCCAGGGAAGACCTTCGTTTCTCCACGCCAGCGTCTCGGGATTCTCAAATGGGGACACTCCTCCCACCTCGCAGGCCATGCGGGCATCAAAAAATCCTTGCAACTCATCTCTCGATTTTATTGTTGGCCGACTCTGGAGACTGATGTTGTTGATTTCGTGCGGGCCTGTACTGTCTGTGCCCGGGATAAGACTCCTCGCCAGAAGCCTGCTGGTCTCCTTCATCCTCTGCCTGTTCCTGAACAGCCTTGGTCACAGATTGGTATGGACTTTATTACGGACTTGCCCTCATCCCGTGGCAACACAGTTGTTTGGGTGGTCGTTGATCGATTTTCCAAGATGGCACATTTTATTCCTCTTCCTGGTCTTCCTTCAGTGCCTCAGTTGGCAAAGCAATTTTTTGTACACATTTTTCGCCTTCACGGTTTGCCCACGCATATCGTCTCGGATAGAGGCGTCCAATTTGTGTCTAAATTCTGGAGGGCCCTCTGTAAACAGCTCAAGATCAAATTAAACTTCTCTTCCTCTTATCATCCCCAATCCAATGGGCAAGTAGAAAGAATTAATCAGGTCCTGGGTGACTATTTACGGCATTTTGTTTCCTCCCGCCAGGATGACTGGGCAGATCTTCTACCATGGGCCGAATTCTCATACAACTTCAGAGTCTCCGAATCTTCTGCTAAATCCCCATTTTTCGTGGTTTACGGCCGTCACCCTCTTCCTCCCCTCCCTACTCCCTTGCCCTCTGGTTTGCCCGCTGTGGATGAAGTGACTCGTGATCTTTCCACCATATGGAAAGAAACCCAAAATTCTCTTTTACAGGCTTCATCCCGGATGAAAAGATTTGCTGATAAAAAAAGAACTTCCCCCATTTTTGCTCCCGGAGACAAGGTATGGCTCTCCGCTAAATATGTCCGCTTTCGTGTCCCCAGTTACAAACTGGGACCATGCTATCTTGGTCCTTTCAAAGTCTTGTGCCAGATTAACCCTGTCTCTTACAAACCCTTCTCTTCGTATTCCCAATGCCTTCCATGTCTCTCTCCTTAAACCACTCATCATTAACCGCTTCTCTCCCAAAGTTGTTTCTCCCACTCCTGTTGCCGGTTCATCTGACGTCTTCTCTGTGAAGGAGATTCTGACCTCCAAGACTGTCAGAGGGAAAAGATTTTTTTTGGTGGATTGGGAAAACTGTGGCCCAGAGGAGAGATCCTGGGAACCTGAGGACAACATCCTAGACAAAAGTCTTATCCTCAGGTTCTCAGGCTCCAAGAAGAGGGGGAGACCCAAGGGGGGGGGGTACTGTTACGCCGAGCGCTCCGGATCCCCGCTCCTCCCCGGAACGCTCGCAGCATCCTCTCATTCGCAGCGCCCCGGTCAGACCTGCTGACCGGGTGCGCTGCAATATCACTCCCAGCCGGGATGCGCCCGCTCGCGATGCGCATCCCGGCTCCCGTACCTGACCCGTTCCCCGTCTATCTTGTCCCGGCGCGCGCGGCCCCGCTCCTTAGGGCGCGCGCGCGCCGGGTCTCTGCAATTTAAAGGGCCACTGCGCCACTGATTGGCGCAGCAGGCTTAATCAATATGTTCACCTGTGCACTCCCTACTTATACCTCACTTCCCCTGCACTCCCTCGCCGGATCTTGTTGCCATCGTGCCAGTGAAAGCGTTCCCTTGTGTGTTCCTAGCCTGTGTTCCAGACCTCCTGCCGTTGCCCCTGACTACGATCCTTGCTGCCTGCCCTGACCTTCTGCTACGTCCGACCTTGCTCTTGTCTACTCCCTTGTACCGCGCTTATCTTCAGCAGTCAGAGAGGTTGAGCCGTTGCTGGTGGATACGACCTGGTTGCTACCGCCGCTGCAAGACCATCCCGCTTTGCGGCGGGCTCTGGTGAATACCAGTAGCAACTTAGAACCGGTCCACCAACACGGTCCACGCCAATCCCTCTCTGGCACAGAGGATCCACCTCCAGCCAGCCGAATCGTGACATATACCTAGGTTTCCCAATAAGTTTGTCCCCAGATGTTGCAAAACTACAACTCCCAGCATGCCCGGACATCCTGGGAACTATTAAATATCCTCTATCAGAGTGTTTCCTAACCAGTCTGTCTCCAGCTGTTGCAAAACTACAACTCCTAGCATGTCTGGATAGCCGTTGGCTGTCCAGACATGCTGGGAGATGTAGTTTTGCAACAGCTGGAGGCACACTGGTTGGGAAGCAGTGTGATAGAGGATAATATAACTGATCAGTAGTGGTCCCGCCACAGATGAATATTGCCCCTAATGGAATGGAAGGAATAGAGAACAGAGCACGGCTAGTGCTCCATTCATCCTCTATGGTGCTCCCAGACATTGCTGAATGCTGAGCTTGGCAATATCTGGAAGCCCCATAGAGAAATTTTGAAGCGATGGTCGAGCATGAGCGCTGTGCTTCGCTCCTTCAGGGACAATATTCCTCCATGATGGAACCCCTACTGATCAGTTATACTATACTCCATAACAGTGTTTCCCAACCAGTGTACCTCCAAAACTACAACTCCCAGGATGCCCGGGAATGTTGGGAGTTGTAGTTTTGCAACAGCTGGAGGCGCACTGGTTAGGAAATACTGGACTAGACAGTGAAAATTAGGAATAGTCAGTCAGTCAAAAAACAGGTGTATTGTTTTTTTTTTTTTTACTAGAATTTACATAGAAATTTTCTGCAGTTTTGCACAGAGGATCAGAAGTAACATTTTTGACTGTATACGAAACATACGGAAAAAAAAACATAATTTGGAGTTATCTTTGCTTCTCATTGTTCCCAGAATGGAAGTGTTTGCTTCAATGCCTCTAGAAGCTGAACAGGGCCGAGATTACACGGATTTCCTTCCCTTTCACTCTCTCTGTAATTGTCTTGAAGATTTACAAATAACGATAACATATTATCTTCTGGTGAGTAAAAAAAAAAAAAAAAAATGCATCTCGAGTTTGGGCTTAAATTATTTCATTCTTCTATCGAGCCTAATTCTGCGGTGTAAAATGAAAATGTATAGACGAGGCATTAACATACGGGCACAACTGAGAGCGGGTGAGGAAGAGTTCATCTCTCTGCGTGGTACGCTTAACTCCTTCACAGCCAGCGCCATAAAAGTATGGCGCTGTAAGCTCGTATTAGGCTTCTCACAAATGTTACGTTATGGTGCTGTAAGTGTGTGGGCGATTCTATTATGCCCGCAGGATCACCCATGGGGTTACGACGACTGTAATGGCCCAGGTGCCACCCTGCAAGCAGAGAAAACGCTGATGCTTGTGATCTTCATGAGATCTTCAAAAGAGATAGAAACATCACAAGGCAGCGGAGTTCCCTCAGTATCGCTGAAACCATGGATTTTGACCATCTAAGGCCCCTTTCACACTACCGGTATGCCCCGTCAATAATGGCCGTCAAACTCTCTCTTTTTTTGTGGGGGGGGGGGGGGGGGGAGTTTGACGGCTGTCATTTTGACGGGTCATAAAGGGCAATGACGGATGGACCCCATTATAGTCAATGGGGTCCGTCGGGCGCCGCTATTTTCAGAAAGAATAACGGGAGAAAAAAGACGGTGCAAGCACAGTTTTTCTCCTGCTCTTCGCGATCCTAAAAAAACTGGCTTCACACTGCCGGGGACAAACGGCAGTGTGAATGTAGCCTAAGTCAGTGTTTCCCAACCAGGGTGACTTTAGCTGTTGCACAGCTAAAACTTCCAGTAACGCGGACAGGCAGCGGCTAGAGTATGCATGAATGTATTTGGGGAAGGTGGAGGTCAGGAGCACTATTGGTATGTACAGAATAGGGGATTGGTGTCTGATCAGTTGTCCCAGCAGTCGGACCCCCGTGATCAGACACCTATCCCCTATCCTGTACATACCAATATTGCTCCAGACCTTCTCCTTCTCCAGATACATTCATAATCTCCAGATGAGGGCCCTGTCTCTCCCAAGAGCGTCCGTCACTGCCGAAACTCGTTCACCTGGAAAGTGGGGGCCGGAGTAGCCCCCACCTTCTAGGTCAACTGGTTTCGGCAGTGTTTCCCAACCAGGGTGACTTTAGCTGTTGCAAAGCTACAACTCCCAGTATACCAGGACAGGCAATGGGTTAGGAGCAATATTTGTATGTACAAGATAGGTATCTGATGAGTTGTCTCAGCAGTCGTACCCCCGTGATCAGACACCTATCCCCTATCCTGTGCCAACAAATATTGATCCAGACCTTCTCCTTCCCCAGATACATTCATTATCTCCAGATGAGGGCTCCGTCTCTCTTGGCTATGGAGCCAAGAGCGACTGTCACTGCCGAAACCTCTGAGCGACCCCCACCTTCCAGGTGAACTGGTTTCAGCAGTGACAGCAGCTCAGAAAAATCGCTGGCCACAACGATGTCCCACCTCAGTTGGTGATTGGCTGTAGGGATCAACCGATATTGATTTTTTAGGGCCGATACCGATAATATGTTAACTTTGAGGCTGATAGCCGTTAACTTATACCTATATTCCGGTATAAGTTATCGGCTATTCCAATGGGGCAGCGGTGGCGGTCTCGGGGCCGGGGGGTGGAGCATTATCGGCATATCGGCAAGGTAATTGCCGATACTGATAATGTCAAAAATCGTGAATAACGTCCGATAATATAGGCCAAACCGATAATCGGTCGATCCCTATTTGGCAGAGCTGGTTGTCACTGTCGAGACTAATACGTCACCAATGGTAAGGTGCTGGAGTACTCAACCAGGAGAGACAGACCCCAGCGATTACTGTTTTTCATAACTGTAATACCTCATTATAGTTGGGTCCCACGTAGCGTATATGTACTTAGAACATAACCAAACCCAAGCCCCCCATTTAATATTAATCACATTTTTTTTCAATAAAATAAGCACCTACGAGCTTCGTCCAAGGAACACTCCAAATTTACTGACCTCTGGTGCTAGTTTGCATAAAATCTGATGCTTTTGTGGTCCAATCCACAGGACTGTCTCAATCAAAATAGGGATAATTGACGTGTGTGCAGTTTTCTGTTGTTTTTTTTTTCTCTGTTATCTTTTTCCCGTATTTTCCCATTGTATTTACTGAACATGTTACTCTATTATTGCTATATGCCTAATGTTGTGTATGAATGTTATTCCCTTGTTAAACATGAAATTTAGTATCAATAGAATGGAAAAGAAAGAATGCCTTCCCTACTTGTGAAAATAAGTGCTATAATCTCTTCAAGTCACGTATTATATCAACAACAATTCAAAAATGTAAAAGAAAAAAAAGGAAATATATATATATATATATATATATATATATATATATACAAAAACCAGATTGGAGCAGCACGTCCTATTGTACCATAGTGCTGGTGCAAGCGGCGTAAAAAGTTTTGGTCAAAGCAAGTCAGACATCTAGGAAGGATGCCGCAGCACAGTGTGCTGCGGCATCCTTCCTAGATATATATAAATATATATATATATACACACATATTTTCTAAATATATATATATATATTTTTCTCTAAATTTATATATATATATATATATATATATATATATATATATATATATATATACATTTTTATTATTTATTTTCTTTATTTTTATTCAGACACTTATTTTTCTCCATGTCACTAAAATGTTGTTTTTTTCTGTCTTGCTTCTGTAGAATCCGCGGGTCAGACCCGTTTCGGTAGACACAAGTGGGTGTGGAACCATTGTGGAAGCTTAGATAATTAGAAGGAAATGACAGCGGCGCGGAGGTAACAAAAAATCAATTTGCAAACTGTAGTATTCAAGAAATGCAGGTATAATTGCAGTGTATAGAAAAAAATGAATAACCCTGAAGAATAGACAATTATTATTTTATTTCCTTTACAAGGAAATACATTTGTATCATCTCTCCTACCCCAATCTCCTTGGCTTCATTTTGTCTTGATTTCTTATTGTTTTATATAGTTTTTGAAAATAAATAAATAAAATAAAAAATACATTAATTATTCATGGCGGATCAACCCCCGCCATCTTCCTGTCACTTACCTGGCGCTAATTATTATACCGTCATGTACTGTACACATAATTAATACTCTTTTCTTTACTTTACTGAGAAAAATATGTTATTAACCTGCGCCTGGTTAAATGCGACCATGGAATTGATTGCTATAAATATTCAGCTCCGATGACCTCCTTGGAATTGCAGGACATTTTTCCAGACTAATAAGGGCTTATTATGTGTGTATTGTATGTGGACGGCACAATCTTTTCCCCATTTATGTCAAATGTCTCATGTGCCATTTATGCTCAGTGGATCAGGCAATTACATCCCATCATGTAAAGTAGCTGTTATTTGTTATTTTCTATAATATAATTATAACATAGCTTGAACACTATGTGGCAGAAAATGAAGAGTGTAATTCACCCGTTATGTACGTTCCATATTAAATCCCTTCAGGTGGGAAAGGAAAGATGGTTCTTGGTAAACACCCGATGAAAGGATTGTGGGGGCGGTCACAAATTTTGTAAAAAAATATTCAGATTTTTATTTAATCGTCAATGTAGCGCAGCTAATTTACAGTAGGGGATTACATAGGTCACAAGCAGGTTTTATTTATAGGTTGAGACTCGTTGTATATGTGATTGAGAAGAAAAGATTAATTACTGCAGTTAATGGGTCAAAATATATCAATATGTACATTTGTGGGTGTATGCCTGTGTGTAAAGGAGTATAGATTTAACCCTGTAAAGAAGCATTACCCATCTCAGATCTCTATGGCATATGCATAGTAAATCTTATAAACATCTGATACTTGTTTATCCCATCATTGGGTCCACACCTATGTTGACAACAGGGTTCCCTAAAAATAAACCAAGAGCTGGCTGCGCATGTTCTTAGCTCTTTCTATTCACTTCTGCGGTAGTTATAGATAATGCAGTAATGGAGTAGCACATGAGCAGCCGCTTATCGAATCATTCTCCATCTGGATATAGTAGAATCAGGTACAGGGAACCCTCATTCTAGGTATGGGTGCGGTCTCAGGTGAGACCCACACCTCTCAGACATTCAATGAATATCCAGCAAATATTCAATACATCTATTGTTGAACTCAGAGTACTGTAGTGAGCAGTGATACACATAGTACCGTACTGTATGCATTGCTGCTCACTGTATTTACATATGCTTAGCCGGATGGGAGAGCCTTCTGCCCTGTAAATGTTTTGAGCCCCAGTGCCCCTGTGTGCACACAGTATGCATCGCTGATCTAATACACTTGTCTGTATTGCACCTTCTTGGCACTGATAGATGCAAAGATCACAGCACATCTGTATTTTGGGACAAGAGAGAGCACAACCTACTTAATGGGGGCCAAAATGTTGGGAAAAATACCTACTTGGACACCTACTGGAAAATTACCTACTGGTGGCATCTACTTAATGGGGGGAACTACATACTAGGAGGACCTGTATAAATACTGGAGCATTCTTCTTTCCTATTTTGGATACCTACCTACCTCTTCCCCTCACTCTTTAACATACCCACTTATCGGACACCAAGGGGGCCTTATTTCTGTTCGGAGCACTAAAGATAGGGAAAAGGTAAGGATGATGCTGGAGAAGTGTGGAGCCTGAGATGTTTTCTGGCAGGTTCTGCAGAGTTGTGGCTGGAAAAAATCGTCCCAAGGTCAGGACCAGATGGACATGCGAAAGGAAATCAGAGAAAGCACCTGTAGTCACTGGATGGAACTGCACTGTAATCACTTATACGGTTTCCAGAGACTATGTAATGCAGTGATCTAACACTGTATAAGGGGATATTAAACTTTGTATAGTCTTATATTTCTCAACAGTATAATGATATGTGGACAGGGTGTGGTGGTAATATATATATATATATATATATATATATATATATATATATATATATATATCTATATATATATATATTTTTTTTTTTCAACCCCCCCCCCCCCCCCTAGGGAAAATGCCCATGTGAGCCCCAAACTCCAACATGTAATGGGAATTACTGATGCCTACTTGAATGAGGCCTTTGGACTCCCTTAGGCAGTCGAGCCAGGTAAGCGTGTACCTCTGCCCCTTATAGCTCCAAACATGAATGGTTTTATGATAGTTGTGGTCTCACCAGGACATTCATGACAATATTACACAGAATCAGTGAAGTTTACGCCAATAAAATTCACAAAGTTTACTTCTCCACAGCGGCATGACATAAAACTGCTGGAGACGTATACATGCACTTTGTGTTATAGACAATTAAGCATCGGAATTGTTTTCATAATTTATTTTTTTTCCATTGCAGATTCTACTATATAAAAAGTTACCCTTAGAATTGTAACTAAAAAGTGATAAGAAAATTGGAGTTTACAGTAATTACAAACCAGTGAATTTCACAAATACAATAACATCCTAATCTTTTCTATGAGTATTAACTCGTGTAAATAGGAGCAGTAGTATAGTAGTTATATTCTTGCATACAGGAGCAGTATTATAGTAGTTATATTCTTGTATATAGGAGCAGTATTATAGTAGTTATATTCTTGTATATAGGGGCAGTATTATAGTAGTTATATTCTTGTATATAGGAGCAGTATTATAGTAGTTATATTCTTGTATATAGGAGCAGTATTATAGTAGTTATATTCTTGTATATAGGAGCAGTATTATAGTAGTTATATTCTTGTATATAGGAGCAGTATTATAGTAGTTATATTCTTGTATATAGGAGCAGTGTTATAGTAGTTATATTCTTGTATATAGGAGGCAGTATTATAGTAGTTATATTCTTGTATATAAGAGCAGTATTATAGTAGTTATATTCTTGTATATAGGGATCAGTATTATAGTAGTTGTATTCTTGTATATAGGAGCAATATTATAGTAGTTATATTCTTGTATATAGGGATCAGTATTATAGTAGTTATATTCTTGTATATAGGAGCAGTATTATAGTAGTTATATTCTTGTATATAGGAGCAGTATTATAGTAGTTATATTCTTGTAAATAGGAGCAGTATTATAGTAGTTATATTCTTGTATATAGGAGGCAGTATTATAGTAGTCATATTCTTGTATATAGGAGCAGTATTATAGTAGTCATATTCTTGTATATAGAAGCAGTATTATAGTAGTTATATTCTTGTATATAGGAGCAGTATTATAGTAGTTATATTCTTGTATATAGAAGTAGTATTATAGTAGTTATATTCTTGTATATAGGAGCAGTATTATAGTGATTATATTCTTGTATATAGGAGGCGGAATTATAGTAGTTATATTCTTGTATATAGGAGGCAGTATTATAGTAGTTATATTCTTGTGTATAGGGGCAGTATTATAGTAGTTACATTCTTGTATATAGGAGCAGTATTATAGTAGTTATATTCATGTATATAGGAGCAGTATTATAGTAGTTATATTCTTGTATATAGGAGGCAGTATTGTAGTAGTTATATTCTTGTATCTAGGAGGCAGTATTGTAGTAGTTATATTCTTGTACATAGGAGGCAGTATTATAGTAGTTATATTCATGTATATAGGAGCAGTATTATAGTAGTTATATTCTTGTATATAGGAGCAGTATTATAGTAGTTATATTCTTGTATATAGGAGCAGTATTATAGTAGTAATATTCTTGTATATAGGAGCAGTATTATAGTACTTATATTCTTGTATATAGGAGCAGTATTATAGTAGTTATATTCTTGTATATAGGAGCAGTATTATAGTAGTTATATTCTTGTATATACGAGCAGTAATATAGTAGTTATATTCTTGTACATAGGAGCAGTATTATAGTAGTTATATTCTTGTATATAGGAGCAGTATTATAGTAGATATATTCTTGTACATAGGAGCAGTATTATAGTAGTTATATTCTTGTATATATGAGGCAGTATTATAGTAGTTATATTCTTGTATATAGGAGGCAGTATTATAGTAGTTATAACAATTCAAAGGAGAAAAGGACGGATCACTCACCAGATTTTCCATATCAAGAACTTCCTTATTCCGTATGCATCACAATGATACAGATAAGCAGGTAGGTGGGAGATTCAGATGAGATGCAGGGTCCACGAGGCGATGACCGTTTCGTTCCGGTATGGAATTTCTTCCGGCTTCCTATGACCACTTCCTATCGAAAGATCATTTTTAAGACAGGTAAAAGGGGCAGGGGCCTTCACCTTGACATGCAATGCACTTGTGGATAACTTTAAAAACAATCACATGACCTACAAAAAAGGGCCGAATTTGGCCCTATCATTTAACCCTAAAAGTCCCAGAGCTCGTGTTCTTAAAATCCATCTAGTTTCCATCTGGATAAGAGTATTATCTCTATTGCTACCATCTTTAGTGTTACGCCGAGTGCTCCGGGTCCCCGCTCCTCCCCGGAGCGCTCGCTACACTCTCGCTACTGCAGCGCTCCGGTCAGATCCACTGACCCGGTGCGCTGCGATACCGCCTCCAGCCGGGATGCGATTCGCGATGCGGGTGGCGCCCGCTCGCGATGCGCACCCCGGCTCCCGTACCTGACTCGCTCTCCGTCGGTCCTGTCCCGGCGCGCGCGGCCCCGCTCCCTAGGGCGCGCGCGCGCCGGGTCTCTGCGATTTAAAGGGCCACTGCGCCGCTGATTGGCGCAGTGGTTCTAATTAGTGTGTTCACCTGTGCACTCCCTATTTATACCTCACTTCCCCTGCACTCCCTCGCCGGATCTTGTTGCCATTGTGCCAGTGAAAGCGTTTCCTTGTGTGTTCCTAGCCTGTGTTCCAGACCTCCTGCCGTTGCCCCTGACTACGATCCTTGCTGCCTGCCCCGACCTTCTGCTACGTCCGACCTTGCTTCTGTCTACTCCCTTGTACCGTGCCTATCTTCAGCAGTCAGAGAGGTTGAGCCGTTGCTAGTGGATACGACCTGGTCACTACCGCCGCAGCAAGACCATCCCGCTTTGCGGCGGGCTCTGGTGAAAACCAGTAGTGACTTAGAACCGGTCCACTAGCACGGTCCACGCCAATCCCTCTCTGGCACAGAGGATCCACCTCCTGCCAGCCGGCATCGTGACAGTAGATCCGGCCATGGATCCCGCTGAAGTTCCTCTGCCAGTTGTCGCCGACCTCACCACGGTGGTCGCCCAGCAGTCACAACAGATAGCGCAACAAGGCCACCAGCTGTCTCAACTGACCGTGATGCTACAGCAGCTACTACCACAGCTTCAGCAATCATCTCCTCCGCCAGCTCCTGCACCTCCTCCGCAGCGAGTGGCCGCTTCAGGCCTACGACTATCCTTGCCGGATAAATTTGATGGGGACTCTAAATTTTGCCGTGGCTTTCTTTCTCAATGTTCCCTGCACTTGGAGATGATGTCGGACCAGTTTCCTACTGAAAGGTCTAAGGTGGCTTTCGTAGTCAGCCTTCTGTCTGGAAAAGCTCTGTCATGGGCCACACCGCTCTGGGACCGCAATGACCCCGTCACTGCCTCTGTACACTCCTTCTTCTCGGAAATTCGAAGTGTCTTTGAGGAACCTGCCCGAGCCTCTTCTGCTGAGACTGCCCTGTTGAACCTGGTCCAGGGTAATTCTTCCGTTGGCGAGTACGCCGTACAATTCCGTACTCTTGCTTCAGAACTATCCTGGAATAATGAGGCCCTCTGCGCGACCTTTAAAAAAGGCCTATCCAGCAACATTAAAGATGTTCTGGCCGCACGAGAAATCCCTGCTAACCTACATGAACTCATTCATCTAGCCACTCGCATTGACATGCGTTTTTCCGAAAGGCGTCAGGAGCTCCGCCAGGATATGGACTTTGTTCGCACGAGGCGTTTTTTCTCCCCGGCTCCTCTCTCCTCTGGTCCCCTGCAATCCGTTCCTGTGCCTCCCGCCGTGGAGGCTATGCAGGTCGACCGGTCTCGCCTGACACCTCAAGAGAGGACACGACGCCGCATGGAGAATCTCTGCCTGTACTGTGCCGGTACCGAACACTTCCTGAAGGATTGTCCTATCCGTCCTCCCCGCCTGGAAAGACGTACGCTGACTCCGCACAAAGGTGAGACAGTCCTTGATGTCAACTCTGCTTCTCCACGTCTTACTGTGCCTGTGCGGATATCTGCCTCTACCTTCTCCTTCTCTACTATGGCCTTCTTGGATTCCGGATCTGCAGGAAATTTTATTTTGGCCTCTCTCGTCAACAGGTTCAACATCCCAGTGACCAGTCTCGCCAGACCCCTCTACATCAATTGTGTTAACAATGAAAGATTGGACTGTACCATACGTTTCCGCACGGAGCCCCTCCTAATGTGCATCGGACCTCATCACGAGAAAATTGAGTTATTGGTCCTCCCCAATTGCACTTCCGAAATTCTCCTTGGACTACCCTGGCTTCAACACCATTCCCCAACCCTGGATTGGTCCACTGGGGAGATCAAGAGTTGGGGCCCCTCTTGTTTCAAGGACTGCCTTAAACCGGTTCCCAGTACTCCTTGCCGTGACTCTGTGGTTCCCCCTGTAACCGGTCTCCCTAAGCCCTATATGGACTTTGCGGATGTTTTTTGCAAAAAACAAGCTGAGACTCTACCTCCTCACAGGCCTTATGACTGTCCTATTGACCTCCTCCCGGGCACTACTCCACCCCGGGGCAGAATTTATCCTCTCTCTGCCCCAGAGACTCTTGCTATGTCTGAGTACATCCAGGAAAATTTAAAAAAGGGCTTTATCCGCAAATCCTCCTCTCCTGCCGGAGCCGGATTTTTCTTTGTGTCCAAAAAAGATGGCTCCCTACGTCCTTGCATTGACTACCGCGGTCTTAATAAAATCACGGTAAAGAACCGCTACCCCCTACCTCTCATCTCTGAACTCTTTGATCGCCTCCAAGGTGCCCACATCTTTACCAAACTAGACTTAAGAGGTGCTTATAATCTCATCCGCATCAGAGAGGGGGATGAATGGAAAACGGCATTTAACACTAGAGATGGACACTTTGAGTATCTGGTCATGCCCTTTGGCCTGTGCAACGCCCCTGCCGTCTTCCAAGACTTTGTTAATGAAATTTTTCGTGATCTCTTATATTCCTGTGTTGTTGTATATCTGGACGATATCCTGATTTTTTCTGCCAATCTAGAAGAACACCGCCAGCATGTCCGCATGGTTCTTCAGAGACTTCGTGACAATCAACTTTATGCCAAAATGGAGAAATGTCTGTTTGAATGTCAATCTCTTCCTTTCCTAGGATACTTGGTCTCTGGCCAGGGACTACAAATGGATCCAGACAAACTCTCTGCCGTCTTAGATTGGCCACGCCCCTCCGGACTCCGTGCTATCCAACGTTTTTTGGGGTTCGCCAATTATTACAGACAATTTATTCCACATTTTTCCACCATTGTGGCTCCTCGGACATCTTCTCCGTAAAGGAGATACTGGCCTCCAAGAAGGTCAGAGGGAAAACTTTTTTTTTAGTCGATTGGGAGGGTTGTGGTCCTGAAAAGAGATCCTGGGAACCTGAGGACAATATCCTAGACAAAAGTCTGCTCCTCAGGTTCTCAGGCTCTAAGAAGAGGGGGAGACCCAAGGGGGGGGGGTACTGTTACGCCGAGCCCTCCGGGTCCCCGCTCCTCCCCGGAGCGCTCGCTACACTCTCGCTACTGCAGCGCTCCGGTCAGATCCACTGACCCGGTGCGCTGCGATACCGCCTCCAGCCGGGATGCGATTCGCGATGCGGGTGGCGCCCGCTCGCGATGCGCACCCCGGCTCCCGTACCTGACTCGCTCTCCGTCGGTCCTGTCCCGGCGCGCGCGGCCCCGCTCCCTAGGGCGCGCGCGCACCGGGTCTCTGCGATTTAAAGGGCCACTGCGCCGCTGATTGGCGCAGTGGTTCTAATTAGTGTGTTCACCTGTGCACTCCCTATTTATACCTCACTTCCCCTGCACTCCCTCGCCGGATCTTGTTGCCATTGTGCCAGTGAAAGCGTTTCCTTGTATGTTCCTAGCCTGTGTTCCAGACCTCCTGCCTTTGCCCCTGACTACGATCCTTGCTGCCTGCCCCGACCTTCTGCTACGTCCGACCTTGCTTCTGTCTACTCCCTTGTACCGTGCCTATCTTCAGCAGTCAGAGAGGTTGAGCCGTTGCTAGTGGATACGACCTGGTCACTACCGCCGCAGCAAGACCATCCCGCTTTGCGGCGGGCTCTGGTGAAAACCAGTAGTGACTTAGAACCGGTCCACTAGCACGGTCCACGCCAATCCCTCTCTGGCACAGAGGATCCACCTCCTGCCAGCCGGCATCGTGACATTTAGGAATAGGAATTTGCTGAATACCTGCAAACCTGAGGATTTTAGGATCATGGTTGTGTTGTTCTTTAACATGGTTTATTAGTTTGGGTACACCAGCACCTTTGCCAGTTTTTATGGAATATAAGTGCTCGCTGAATGGGGTAAACATTGTCTTTTGGTCTTACCTATATAAAAATAACCGCAAGGGAACAAACGAAACAGTCGTCGCCTCGAAGACCCTGCGTCTCATCTGTATCCCCCACCTACCTGCTTAACTGTATCAATGTGATGCATATGGAATAAAGAAGTTCTTGGAAAATCTGGTGAGTGATCCGTCCTTTTCACTCCTATTTGAACTGTTATACACACTTGTCTTGGCTTAAAAGGGATGTAGATCACCCCAGATGGTAACAGCACAGAGGCGTCCATATAGCTTTTCCGAAGTGCAATAAATCAAGCCATCACGCCTGGTGTACCTTCTATGCATGCAAATTATAGTAGTTACGGTATACTCTTGTACATAGGGGCTGTCAGGATCCGGATGGGTATACTGTGAGGATACTGGTGGTGGATCCTCTGTGTCAGTGGGGTGATGACGTGGGCTGTACCAGGGGAACGGAGTCTAAGGGGTTACTGGTTTTCACCAGAGCCCGCCGCAAAGCGGGATGGACTTGCAGCGGCAGGTAACCCCCAGGTCGTTCCACCCGATAGCGACTCAACCCCAACTGACGGCTGAGACAGGCGCGGTACAAGGGATTAGGCAAGAGCAAGGTCGGACGTAGCAGAAGGTCAGGGCAGGCAGCAAGGATCGTAGTCAGGGGCAACGGCAGAGGGTCTGGAACACTGGCTTGGAACATACACAAGAAACGCTTTCACTGGCACTGAGGCAACAAGATCCGGCAAGGACAGGAAGGGGAAGTGGGTTTAAATAAGCCTGGAGCAGATGGAAGCTAATTACACTGATTGGGCCAGGCACCAACTAGTGGTGCACTGGCCCTTTAAATCTTAGAGAGCCGGCGCGCGCACGCCCTAGAGAGCGGAGCCGCGCGCGCCAGGACGTGACAGCCGGGGAACGGGACAGGTGAGTAGATTGGGATGCCACCCGCGAGCGGGCGCGTCCCACTACGCGGATCGCATCCCCGCCGGCAGTGACAGTGCAGCGCTCCCGGTCAGCGGGTCTGACCGGGGCGCTGCAGAGAGGAGAACGCCGTGAGCGCTCCGGGGAGGAGCAGGGACCCGGAGCGCTTGGCGTAACAGGGGCAGTATTATTATTGCAATTCTTTTCTTGTACATAGGGGCAGTATAATTATTGTAATTTTATTGTTGTACGTGAGGGGCAGTGTTATTATTGCAATTCTATTCTTGTACATAGGGGGCAGTATTATTATTGCAATTCTATTCTTGTACATAGGGGGCAGTATTATTATTGTAATTTTATTCTTGTACGTAAGGGGCAGTATTATACTGTATATAGCGGCAATAATATACTAATTTTAAAAAGGAAAAAAGAAGTTTGAGCTCAATAAGTTTTGGAATAGTGTCTTAAATTGGCCCTCTGTGACTTTCATATGCCCTAACAAGGTAGATAGTCAGGGGTCGTATTTATGGGACAACTATTTCAAGCATACGAAGGAGACGCTGGATACATTTTGGAGCCTATTTTAAAGCCCTCTTACATCTGAAGTAAACATGTTAAATTATTTTTGATGGATAGGGTTCCTTCCCTTTATTTCATAACTTATATGTAAATCGTGAATATCTTTTAAGTGCAACAAATATAAAAACAACGTAAAGGGGTACTCCGCTGCTCAGCGTTTGGAACAAACTGTTCCGAAGGCTGGAGCCGGCGCCGGGAGCCCGTGACGTCATAGCCCTGCCCCCTCATGCCATCACGCCCCGGCCCCTCAATGCAAGTCTATGGGAGGGGGCGTGACAGACGTCACGCCCCCTCCCATAGACTTGCATTGAGGGGGCAGGGGCGTGATAGCATAAGGGGGTGGGACTATGACATCACGAGCTTCCAGCGCCGACTCAAGTGTTGAGAACAGTTTGTTCCAAACGCTGAGCAGCGGAGTGCCCTTTAAGACAGTGAAGCAAATTCCCTTCAGTCACCTGTTTTTATCCCCAATCAGATGTATAATTATCTATTACAAAACGCTTTGGATTTAGTGTACGCTGATTTTTACTGTGTATAATTTCTGCTATAACAAAATGTCAAAAAAAAAATCACACATCAGCCGGCGGAATTGGTGGAATATAGATGAGCGCTCACAATCTACTGTCACCTAGTGTCAGACTCACACTGGGAATCAACGCAGCACAGTGAATAGATACAGATGAAAATTGCTGACTATGGAGATGGAGAGGAGAATTGTACTAAGACTCAAAATTTACTTTTATTTCAAAAGTTACAGTAATAGAGAAAAGGCTATAGTAATCATATCTGAGTCTTCATATGTAATTGAAGTGAATATCGTCTACAAATCAAAAGTATGGAGGATCCCTATTGCCCGAAAACTGTGAGAATTTAGAATTAAAATGAGATTGTACCGTATAATAAATAAGAGAGATTGGCTTCAAATATGTGCCAGATTGTCAACGTCTCAGGAGAGATATGAGATCAAGTCATTTAATAATAGTAACTACTAAAATACTGCCCCCTATGTACAAGACTATAATTACTATAATACTGCCTCCTATATACAAGAATATAACTACTATAATACTGCCTCCTATATACAAGAATATAACTACTATAATACTGCTCCTATATACAAGAATATAACTACTATAATACTGCCTCCTATATGCAAGAATATAACTACTATAATACTGCTCCTATATACAAGAATATAACTACTATAATACTGCTCCTATATACAAGAATATAACTACTATAATACTGCTCCTATATACAAGAATATAACTACTATAATACTGCCCCTATACACAAGAATATAACTACTATAATACTGCTCCTATATACAAGAATATAACTACTATAATACTGCTCACTATATACAAGAATATAACTACTATAATACTGCCCCTATATACAAGAATATAACTACTATAATACTGCTCCTATATACAAGAATATAACTGCTATAATACTGCTCCTATATACAAGAATATAACTATTATAATACTGCCTCCTATATACAAGAATATAACTGCTATAATACTGCTCCTATATACAAGAATATAACTACTATAATGGCAAGTAGAAATGAAGATAGACGGACGACTCACCCAGGTAGCAAAATTATCTTCTTTATTCAGAGCTTGCAGCTTAAAATAACAGCAGGTTCAGGGGGGTCTGTCAGCAGGAACGCAGGGCTGTGGAGTCCACAGCCCTGTGTTCCTGCTGACAGACCCCCCTGAACCTGCTGTTATTTTAAGCTGCAAGCTCTGAATAAAGAAGATAATTTTGCTACCTGGGTGAGTCGTCCGTCTATCTTCATTTCTACTTGCCATTGTATGAAAGACTTTGCTCTATAACAGACGTAGACGCTCCCCACAGCACCTAGCGCAGCAGGCTACACACCCCGGATAGTCGGACAGGAATATCTGACTTATAGCCGAGTAGACAGTGCCTGGTGCTCCTCTCTTCATTACATAACTACTATAATACTGCCTCCTATATACAAGAATATAACTACTATAATACTGCTCCTATATACAAGAATATAACTACTATAATACTGCTTCTATATACAAGAATATAACTACTATAATACTGCTCCTATGTACAAGAATATATCTACTATAATACTGCTCCTATATACAAGAATATAACCACTATAATACTGCTCCTATATACAAGAATATAACTACTATAATACTGCTTCTATGTACAAGAATATAACTACTATAATACTGCTTCTATATACAAGAATATAACTACTATAATACTACTCCTATATACAAGAATATAACTACTATAATACTGCTTCTATATACAAGAATATAACTACTATAATACTGCCTCCTATATACAAGAATATAACTACTAAAATACTGCCCCCTATGTACAAGACTATAATTACTATAATACTGCTCCTATATACAAGAATATAACTACTATAATACTGCTCCTATATACAAGAATATAACTGCTATAATACTGCTCCTATATACAAGAATATAACTACTATACTACTGCTCCTATATACAAGAATATAACTACTATAATACTGCTCCTATATACAAGAATATAACTGCTATAACACTGCCTCCTATATACAAGAATATAACTGCTATAATACTGCTCCTATATACAAGAATATAACCACTATAATACTGCTCCTATATACAAGAATATAACTACTATAATACTGCTTCTATGTACAAGAATATAACTACTATAATACTGCTTCTATATACAAGTATATAACTACTATAATACTACTCCTATATACAAGAATATAACTACTATAATACTGCTTCTATATACAAGAATATAACTACTATAATACTGCCTCCTATATACAAGAATATAACTACTAAAATACTGCCCCCTATGTACAAGACTATAATTACTATAATACTGCTCCTATATACAAGAATATAACTACTATAATACTGCTCCTATATACAAGAATATAACTACTATAATACTGCTCCTATATACAAGAATATAACTACTATAATACTGCTCCTATATACAAGAATATAACTGCTATAATACTGCTCCTATATACAAGAATATAACTACTATACTACTGCTCCTATATACAAGAATATAACTACTATAATACTGCTCCTATATACAAGAATATAACTGCTATAACACTGCCTCCTATATACAAGAATATAACTGCTATAATACTGCTCCTATATACAAGAATATAACCACTATAATACTGCTCCTATATACAAGAATATAACTACTATAATACTGCTTCTATGTACAAGAATATAACTACTATAATACTGCTTCTATATACAAGAATATAACTACTATAATACTACTCCTATATACAAGAATATAACTACTATAATACTGCTTCTATATACAAGAATATAACTACTATAATACTGCCTCCTATATACAAGAATATAACTACTAAAATACTGCCCCCTATGTACAAGACTATAATTACTATAATACTGCTCCTATATACAAGAATATAACTACTATAATACTGCTCCTATATACAAGAATATAACTACTATAATACTGCTCCTATATACAAGAATATAACTACTATAATACTGCTCCTATATACAAGAATATAACTGCTATAATACTGCTCCTATATACAAGAATATAACTACTATACTACTGCTCCTATATACAAGAATATAACTACTATAATACTGCTCCTATATACAAGAATATAACTGCTATAACACTGCCTCCTATATACAAGAATATAACTGCTATAATACTGCTCCTATATACAAGAATATAACTACTATAATACCGCTCCTATATACAAGAATATAACTACTATAATGCTGCTGATTACATACAAGAATGAAGTACTCTACAGTTGATTATTATAGCCAACAATATGTATGTTCTTTTTTCTTGCCTTCTTTCTGCTGATCCTCTTAATATACAGTCGTGCACTGATGATAACAGACGTAGACGCTCCCCACAGCACCTAGCGCAGCAGGCTACACACCCCGGATAGTCCGGATTGGAATATCTGACTCATAGCCGAGTAGACAGTGCCTGGTGCTCCTCTCTTCATTACATAACTACTATAATACTGCCTCCTATATACAAGAATATAACTACTATAATACTGCTTCTATATACAAGAATATAACTACTATAATACTGCTCCTATGTACAAGAATATATCTACTATAATACTGCTCCTATATACAAGAATATAACCACTATAATACTGCTCCTATATACAAGAATATAACTACTATAATACTGTTTCTATGTACAAGAATATAACTACTATAATACTGCTTCTATATACAAGAATATAACTACTATAATACTGCTCCTATATACAAGAATATAACTACTATAATACTGCTCCTATATACAAGAATATAACTACTATAATACTGCTCCTATATACAAGAATATAACTACTATAATACTGCTCCTATATACAAGAATATAACTGCTATAATACTGCTCCTATATACAAGAATATAACTACTATACTACTGCTCCTATATACAAGAATATAACTACTATAATACTGCTCCTATATACAAGAATATAACTGCTATAACACTGCCTCCTATATACAAGAATATAACTGCTATAATACTGCTCCTATATACAAGAATATAACTACTATAATACCGCTCCTATATACAAGAATATAACTACTATAATGCTGCTGATTACATACAAGAATGAAGTACTCTACAGTTGATTATTATAGCCAACAATATGTATGTTCTTTTTTCTTGCCTTCTTTCTGCTGATCCTCTTAATATACAGTCGTGCACTGATGATAACAGACGTAGACGCTCCCCACAGCACCTAGCGCAGCAGGCTACACACTCCGGATAGTCCGGACAGGAATATCTGACTTATAGCCGAGTAGACAGTGCCTGGTGCTCCTCTCTTCATTACATAACTACTATAATACTGCCTCCTATATACAAGAATATAACTACTATAATACTGCTCCTATATACAAGAATATAACTACTATAATACCGCTCCTATATACAAGAATATAACTACTATAATGCTGCTGATTACATACAAGAATGAAGTACTCTACAGTTGATTATTATAGCCAACAATATGTATGTTCTTTTTTCTTGCCTTCTTTCTGCTGATCCTCTTAATATACAGTCGTGCACTGATGATAACAGACGTAGACGCTCCCCACAGCACCTAGCGCAGCAGGCTACACACTCCGGATAGTCCGGACAGGAATATCTGACTTATAGCCGAGTAGACAGTGCCTGGTGCTCCTCTCTTCATTACATAACTACTATAATACTGCCTCCTATATACAAGAATATAACTACTATAATACTGCTCCTATATACAAGAATATAACTACTATAATACTGCTTCTATATACAAGAATATAACTACTATAATACTGCTCCTATGTACAAGAATATATCTACTATAATACTGCTCCTATATACAAGAATATAACCACTATAATACTGCTCCTATATACAAGAATATAACTACTATAATACTGCTTCTATGTACAAGAATATAACTACTATAATACTGCTTCTATATACAAGAATATAACTACTATAATACTGCTCCTATATACAAGAATATAACTACTATAATACTGCTCCTATATACAAGAATATAACTACTATAATACTGCTCCTATATACAAGAATATAACTGCTATAATACTGCTCCTATATACAAGAATATAACTACTATAATACTGCTCCTATATACAAGAATATAACTACTATAATACTGCTCCTATATACAAGAATATAACTGCTATAACACTGCCTCCTATATACAAGAATATAACTGCTATAATACTGCTCCTATATACAAGAATATAACTACTATAACACTGCCTCCTATATACAAGAATATAACTGCTATAATACTGCCTCCTATATACAAGAATATAACTACTATAATACTGCCTCCTATATACAAGAATATAACTACTATAATACCGCTCCTATATACAAGAATATAACTACTATAATGATGCTGATTACATACAAGAATGAAGTACTCTACAGTTGATTATTATAGCCAACAATATGTATGTTCTTTTTTCTTGCCTTCTTTCTGCTGATCCTCTTAATATACAGTCGTGCACTGATGTTTTAGTTTACTGCTCCAGATAAATAAGCCTCATGTAGTCCTGCATTGCTCCTGTACTGTCCGTCATCATAAAGTCCTTACTCTTATGGACACATAAATGCACTTGGACTTCAGCACCTCGGAGAGCACCTCAAACGTTATATATAGTGATGCAGTACATACTCTTATTGGTCCCAAGTTGGACGTACGTGTTATACGAGTAAAGTTTCACCCCAGACATCTAACTTCTGAGACGTAGAATAACGTAGAATAACATCTTATCTCGGCCGATGAGAAGGAACAAATTGGATTTTTTTTTTCCTGCAGGTTTAAAGTTGTATAAAAAAGTTGACACAATCTCTTATTAGATGCAGAAAACACTACAACCCGTAGCGGTAGGTCACTCCGGAGTCCCATAAAACCTTCCTTGCTGTAACCTTCTTAGAATGTATCGTATTTCCCAGGACAAAAATAAAATATCATAAATTAGAAGGTACAAAAAAATAAAAAAAATAAATAAAAAAGAGAACTGGTCCGAAAATTGGCAGAGGAAAAACTTACCGCAAAAGAGGAGTGAAGGTGAGAACTAGTTGTCTCATAACCAGGATTACACCTTAAAGGGGTACTACGGGGGGAAACTTTTTGTTTTTAAATCAACTGGTGCCAGAAAGTTAAACAGATTTGTAAATTACTTCTATAAAAAAAAATCGTAATACTTCCAGTACTTATTAGCTGCTGAGTACTACATAGGAATATATTTTCTTTTTGGAACACAGTGCTCTCTGCTGACATCCTGACCACAGTGCTCTCTGCTGACATCTCTGTCCATTTTAGGAACTGTCCAGAGCAGCGTATGTTTGCTATGGGGATTTTCTCCTACTCTGGACAGTTCTTATAATGGACAGAGATGTCAGCAGAGAGCTCTGTGCTCGTGATATCAGCAGAGAGCTCTGTGTTCCAAAAAGAAAATAATTTCCTCTGTAGTATTCAGCAGCTAAGAAGTACTGGAAGGATAAAGATTTTTTAATAGAAGTAATTTACAAATCTGTTTAACTTTCTGGCACCAGTTGAAAAAAAAAAAGTTTTCCACCGGAGTACTCCTTTAATGGTCTATTCACACGTACAGTATTCTGTGCAGATTTGATACGCAGGATTTTCTGCTGCAGATTTCAATGTAAACTGAACACAGCTTGAAACAGTAAGGAGATTACATGAGGAGGAGGTTTGTTACAGTGTGTCACCCCAATAGTAGGTAATTACATGAGGAGGAGGCTTGTTACAGTGTGTCACCCCAGTAGTAAGGTGATTACATGAGGAGGAGGTTTGTTACAGTGTGTCACCCCAGTAGTAGGTAATTACATGAGGAGGAGGTTTGTTACAGTGTGTCACCCCAGTAGTAAGGAGATTACATGAGGAGAAGGTTTGTTACAGTGTGTCACCCCAGTAGCAAGGAGATTACATGAGGAGGAGGTTTGTTACAGTGTGTCACCCCAGTAGCAAGGAGATTACATGAGGAGGAGGTTTGTTACAGTGTGTCACCCCAGTAGTAAGAAGATTATATGAGGAGGGGGTTTGTTACAGTGTGTCACCCCAGTAGTAAGGAGATTACATGATGAGGAGGTTTGTTACAGTGTGTCACCCCAGTAGTAAGGTGATTACATGAGGAGGAGGTTTGTTACGGTGTGTCACCTCAGTAGTAAGGTGATTACATGAGGAGGAGGTTTGTTACAGTGTGTCACCCCAGTAGTAAGGAGATTACATGAGGAGGAGGTTTGTTACAGTGTGTCACCCCAGTAGTAAAGAGATTACATGAGGAGTAGGTTTGTTAAAGTATGTCACCCCAGTAGTAAGGAGATTACATGAGGAGGAGGTTTTTTACAGTGTGTCACCCCAGTAGTAAGGTGATAACATAAGGAGGAGGTTTGTTACAGTGTTTCACCTAGTGTGAACCTAGCCTAAGACAAGTGGATTTTCCTAACAATTGTTTCTACTAGCAGAGCCCCTCACAAATCCACTGCTTGATGGAAGACTGATCAAAAGATCAATGGTTATCTACCCCGGACGACTCCTTTACATGGAATCCTCTCCATTTGTGGTGCAGAAGAGCAGATTGTTGGCCACCGGAGCTTCTCTGCCCTTAAGTATTATTCAATCACTCAGCCATGTGGCCTCTGCTCCTCAGAAATGTCAGACCCTATCAACATCTACCGAGCTGTGGCGGTAAATAACCCGCAGGCAGTGCCCACAATATGAATTATATTCACCGATATCCATTCTGTTGTTTTCCTGCAAGCAATAAATTACAAAACACCGGCGCACGAATGCCGACAAGACGCGGCGTTTATTAGGACATTTGGTATTTGAGTTGGTAAATGTCTGCCGTTTGTCTACGGAACTGATAATATGACAGAACGAAAATGTTTTGCTTATCAACAAATGGCTGGAATTTATATTTAAACCCATCGCGATTTAGCAACGTCAGTCGGCAGCTGCTGGAGTCGGCGCCGTTCAGTTCGCCGCAGCGATGTGTTTGTTCACAGCATTAACTGCTAGGTGTCAGGCGGCACAATGCGTCCACGGGACAGCGCTAAATATTATGACAACAGTTCTTAATTCAGACCATTTGTAAATTCCTTGTGTTATCTGGGTGGAAGAAAGTGATAAGAAAACAAATCAGCGCACGGCTGCTAAATGGTTATCCTGCTGCTGACCTCCGCCGCCAGGGCTTACAAACAGGAAATCACTTATTGACGGGATACAGAACGTGTAGTTAATAGGAAAATGCTTTGTTTGATGTGGTGTCCCGGCTGCCTGGCTGTATTGTGCTATGAATACACCGATGGTAATTCACAGGTACGCCGCCATGGAAGCCGCTCTGTGCTATTGACCTGAATCACACAATGATGGATACAATGTATTCACTCTGCACATGAAAGTTGGGAGAAAACTGTTTTTTTTTTTGGCATTTATTTGGGAAATCGATGAGATGAATCTTGGGTATCCTCTCCACTTTCATCCTACCATGGGTATCAGGGGTGCAGCTGGCGAGGAGATGGCAGCGCATGTTGGGTGAGGGGCACCAATAAGTCATTCTACCTTAGTATTTAGAGAGAATGAAGGTCACCAAACTGATCCCTGGGTCAATAGAAGTCTAGAAAGAAACCTAGAAAAAGAACCATTCGGCCCATATAGTCTGCCCAATATTCTGAATACTATGAATAATCCCTGGTCCTATCTTATATGAAGGATAGCCTTATACCTATCCCTATCTTATATGAAGGATAGCCTTATACCTATCCCTATCTTATATGAAGGATAGCCTTATACCTATCCCTATCTTATATGAAGGATAGCCTTATGCCTATCCCTATCTTATATGAAGGATAGCCTTATGCCTATCCCTATCTTATATGAAGGATAGCCTTATACCTATCCCTATCTTATATGAAGGATAGCCTTATGCCTATCCCTATCTTATATGAAGGATAGCCTTATGCCTATCCCTATCTTATATGAAGGATAGCCTTATACCTATCCCTATCTTATATGAAGGATAGCCTTATGCCTATCCCTATCTTATATGAAGGATAGCTTTATGCCTATCCCTATCTTATATGAAGGATAGCCTTATACCTATCCCTATCTTATATGAAGGATAACCTTATACCTATCCCATTCATGCTTAAACTCCTTAACTGTATTTGCAACTACCCCTTCTGCAGGAAGGCTATTCCATGCATCCACTACTCTCTCAGTAAAGTGATACTTCCTTATATTACTGCAGAAACTTTTACCCTCTAATGTAAAACTATGTTCACTCCTACTTTACCTTGTTAATCCCCTTCTGGATGTATAGTCTCCAGTACTGTGCACAATACTCACTAGTGCTCTGTACAGCGGCATGAGCACTTCTCTCTTTACAGGTAGTACCTCTCCCTATACACTCATGAGCACTTCTCTCTTTACAGGTAGTACCTCTCCCTATACACTCATGAGCACTTCCTTCCACGGCTAATACCTCTCCCTATACACTTATGAACACCTCCCTCTCTACTGATAATACCTCTCCCTATACACCCATGAGCACTTCCCTCTACTACTTATACCTCTCCCTATACACCCATGAGCACTTCCCTCTCTACTGCTAGTATCTCTCCTTATATACCCATAAGCACTTCACTCTTTACTGTTAATACTTCTTCTTATATATACCCATTAGCACTTCCCTCTACTGCTAATATCTCTCCAATATACACCCTTGAGCACTTCCCTCTACTTATACCTCTCCCTATACACCCATGAGCACTTTCCTCTCTACTGCTAATACCTCTCCCTATACACCCATGAACACTTCCCTCTACTACTAATGCCTCTCCCTATACACCCACGAGCACTTCCCTCTACTACTTATACTCCTCTCTATACACCCATGAGCACTTCCCTCTCTATTGTTAATACCTCTCCTTATTTATTCATGAGCACTTTCCTCTAATGCTAATATACCCATGAGCACTTCCCTCTACTACTTATACCTCTCCCTATATACCCATGAGCACTTTCCACATTAATGCTAATACCTCTCCTTATACACCCATGAGCACTTTCCTCTCTAATGCTAATACCTCTCCCTATACACCCATGAGTACTTCCTTCTACTACTTATACCTATCCCTATATACCCATGAGCACTTTTCACAGCAATGCTAATACCTCTCCCTATACACCCATGAGCACTTTCCTCTCTACTGTTAATACCTCTTCTTATATACCCATGAGCACTTCCCTCTCTACTGTTAATACCTCTTCTTATGTATACCAATGAGCACTTCCCTCTACTGCTAATACCTCTCCCTATACACCCATGAGCACTTCCCTCTACTACTTATACATCTACCTATACACCCAAGAGCACTTCCCTCTCTACTACTAATACCTCTCCTTATTTACTCATGAGCACTTCCCTCTAATGCTAATGCTAATACCTTTTGCTATACACCTATGAGCACTTACTTCTCTCATGCTAAGACCTCTTCCTATACACCCAATCATTCTGCTAGCATTTCCCACTGCTCTATGACATTGTCTGCCTACCTTTAAGTCTTCTGAAATGATGACCCCTAAATCCCTTTCCTCAGATACTGAGATTAGGACTGAATCACATAAATTATATTCTGACCTTTGGTTTTTATGCCCCAGGTGCATTATCTTGCACTTATCCACATTAAACTGCCAGAGTTCTGACCATTCCTCTAGTTTATGGACTTTGAGCTGCCTTTTACTTATAAGATTAGGTCAGACTCCTCCAGAGTACCCCATGATCCCCAGTCTTAAATGACACATGCTCAATATATTAGTAGTAGTAGTAGTAGTAGTAGTTACAGGTTATATAACAAAATTACGAAATTTGGTTAGAAAAATAATCCTGTGTTTTAAGGATGTGTGTCCCAAAATGTGATCTTTGTTGATTTCTGCAGACATATTAGGAGTCATCTGGGTACAGTTCTGCCAGGACCTTCCCCTTCAGTTTCAGCACTCTGCGGGGTGCGGTGAGAAAAAAAACGCCATAGTCTCAACATGCTGCAATTTTGGAATTGCCACTGAGATCAAAACAGCAGAAAAACGCCAAAGATGAGTAAAAAAAAAAAAAAAAAAAAACAAAGGGAAAAAATGCCAAGTGGGACCAGCTATCATTTCCAACACGTGTTTTAGGATATAAAGCAGTGGAATGACGTTGTTAATCCCGTAAACCTGGCGACTGACTAATAATGTGGCTTCCTCAAAGGGCCTGAGCAAACGGCAGGTGTCACGTATGAGCTGCCACTGGTTGACATTGAAGTTATGCAGGGGAGTACCCCTATCCATTTGGATCATCAAGAAATCGGTAATGGCTTTCCTCTGTTCGTATAGTTGGTCCAACATATGGAGGGTGGAATTCCAACGTATGGAAAAGTTGCAAATCAGATGTTGCGGGTTACCGTTCTGACGCTGCAGCTCAAGGAAGGTGTTCTTTGCGGTGTACGAGTGGCTGCAAAGTTTTCTTCCCATTGTTAGGATGTCTTGCAGATGGGGGAACACTTCAGAAATCGCTTGACAACCAGATCGAACACATGTGCCATGCAAGGTGCATGTCTCAGGCTTCCTTGAGGCAGCGCAGACAAGATGTTCTTCCCGTTGTTGGTCACCATGGTTCCCATTTCCAGTTTTCATGGAGTAAGCCATGATTCGTTTCTTGAAAGCAGTTCAGCAGTTCCTCCCCGGTGTGACTCCGATTGCCAAGGCAAACCATGTGAAGAACAGCCTGACACCGCCGTGCCCTGTACACATGGTATGCAGGAGGGGCACTGAAACTTGTCCGTGCAGTGCAAGCCTGAGGACAGGCGGAGTTGTTCCCTTTCACCTTTTGGAGGCAAGTGTTACTCGTCCTAGAAAGGGTGACCCCACATAGGAATCTCTCCCTACTTCCAACTGAAAACCCAAGGAAATGACAGTGTTTTTAGTTGGAAATAGGGAGAGGTTCCTGTGTGGGCCCACCCTTTTTTGGGCGAGTAACACTTGCCAAGAAGGGAATTAATAATGCGAGAGTAGGGCCTTACAGGGGGAGTTTTTACCCCCACCTGCTACAATGGACCATTCGTTGTTCCCTTCCACCTTTTAGAGGTCTTTCTATCACATCAATACTTGGTGGTGTAAGTGGCACATGGTGTTTTTTGCACACCTTTTCTTTGGTTAGATCTAAAAAAAAAAATTGGGCCCATGTATTTTATCCTAAGAAAAGCATATCCTCAATACTTCCTTGTGGTCTAATGCGGGAGGAATTTCTGTAACTGGGGACCATCACCTTGATTATGTTTTGCACTATCCATGGCAGCACAATGAGAGAGCCTGGAGGTGATAGCATCAGCATGAGGAGACCATATGGCGCCCCTATGGGGGCTATAACATTGCAAAAAAAATAAAGTGTTAATAAATGTGATTTAACCCCTTCCCTAATAAAAGTTTGAATCAACCCCCTTTTCCCATTTAAAAAGAAACTGTGTTAATAAAAATAAACATATGTGGTAACGCCCCGTGCGTAAATGTCCGAACTATAAAAATATATCGTTAATGAAACCGTGCGGTCAATGGCGTACACATAACATAAATTCCAAAGTCCAAATTAGAGTATTTTTGGTCACTTTTTATACCATAAAAAAATAAATAAACAGTGATCAAAAAATCTGATCAAAACAAAAACAGTACTGATAAAAACTTCAGATCACGGTGCAAAAAAGGAGTCCTCATACTGCCCCTTATATGGGAAAAAGAAAAAAGTTATAGGGGCCAGAAGAGGACATTTTTCTACGTATTAGTTTTGGTGCATGTAGTTATAATTTTTTTTAGTAGTAAAATAAAAACAAACCCAAACCTATATAAATTGGGTATCGTTGCGACTAGAGATGAGCGAACTTACAGTAAATTCAATTCGTCACGAACTTCTCGGCTCGGCAGTTGATGACTTATCCTGCATAAATTAGTTCAGCTTTCCGGTGCTCCCGTGGGCTGGAAAAGGTGGATACAGTCCTGGGAGACTCTTTCCTAGGACTGTATCCACCTTTTCCAGCCCACTGGAGCACCTGAAAGCTGAACTAATTTATGCAGGATAAATCATCAACTGCCGAGCCGAGAAGTTCGTGACGAATCAAATTTACTGTAAGTTTGCTCATCTCTAGTTGCGACCATATGGACCTAAAGAATAAATATAAGGTGCAGTCATTACTGAAAATTGCACTGCCTAGAAACGGAAACCACTAAAAATTATAAAATGGCTTTTTTTTTTCAATTTTGCCCCACAAATAATTTAAGTTTTTTTCTCCCTGCAATAAAATGCTGATGTGACTGGCCGCAAGATGGCTGCCGATTATATAGGGCTGTGACATCACCAGGGTGGCTGGCTGCTGATAGGCGGCATCCTGCATGTGATTCAGGGACATCCCGCTTACCTGCCTTCCCAGAGTTCCTTTCCCCATGTCCTCACATGTGGATCTGCCATTCTAGATGCCCTGGAGCCTGGACTGCACTAAATGGAGTTTAATGAAGCGATTCATGCGATCGAATTGCGGCGATATTCGGATTTGTTGCGAAGCTAATTTTTCCTGAAATTTATAACAAATTCAGATTAGTCAGATTCGATTCACTAATCCCTAGGTGTGAGCACCAGCACTGAGATGATTGGTCCGCTGCTCTCAGCGCCTGATAGGCCAACCAGCACATCACTGACAAATGGCCCTGCGATGTGCAAGGCTATTCTCAAGATGATGAGGGAAGCTTCCGGGTGTGCTGGAAGTAAAGTACATGTGTAACAGTTGACAAACATTCATTGGGCCAGGTGAAGTAACTTGAGCGACCAGGCATACTGTGCATCCTTCACCAGTCCGTGTACAGGAACAAGGACTCCAGTCTTTAACAGGAGTCCCTGCTCCTGCACATTGTAATTCACCTGCAATGCATCCTAAAAAATTCTAATTTGGGTTGAGACAAACTAAAATTCAGACATTGATTCAGAACAAAGATATTTGCTCTTCCCCAATGATGACCGCCAGGTTAGTGACGTGACCTTGCAGGTTTTCTTACAGACCGTGTCTAAACTTGGATGACCATCTGTCGAACTGCTTACACCTACAAGGATGTTTCCCTCTGTATAACCAGTTGTACGGCTGAAGCTGCTCCATCTCTTACGAAGTCTTATCGCTTTGTCCTTAGTTTACAAAAAATTGTTCTTCAGTTTATACGACACATAACAAGTGACAGGAATTCTTTACTGCAGTCTACAAAATAAAAATAAAAATCCTTTGCAAGCGCCGACGCCGCCAACAATCCAGCCCGAGGCGACTCCGCTTATTACAGTTAATTAAACAAAGCTTCTCGTCACCTCCACCGAACCATCGGGGTAAAAGCTCTTGTATTTCTCCTGTACTCGGCACCTCGAGAAGCAATCATTTCCATGTTGAGGAAAATACAGATGCGACTGAATTTGCTGAATACATTATGGGAACAGGACGTGAAACCTCGGGGAAGTCAGAAAAATAGGGGAAAAATACAAAAATGTATGGTTTTTCAGTCCGCATGAAGAAATCCATCAGTTAATATTGTACATAGTCGTCTACCGGGGCTATGTATACAGATGGGCTGTGATTGTGCAGACAGTATATACTGTACAGTGGTGATACCTAACCTGTGACTCTCCAGTTGTTACAAGGCTAAAACTCCCAGCATTCCCTGAGAGCCGCAGGCTGTAATTTTTTGACAGGAAACCTCTGGCGCTAGGACTGCTCAGAAATGAACCAACTCTATAAACAGAAATGCATTTCTGAGCAGATTCTGCAGAAAGAATATAGCACCTATATTTCTCTCACAAATACCTTCTGTCTGTTGCTCATTTGTTTTGTCATCCTTTGCTTTGGATAGGGTCTTCACTCTACATGACTCATCTTCCTCCCTAAATGATGGGTTTCTCTTTATCTAATCACTACAGGCTGCTCTATATACCCCTCTTCCCTGCTGCAGTCTTATAGGACAGGAGTGAGCACAGAGGAGTGCTAGTTCCACCCTCACTTACTGGACTTTGTCCATGTCCGTGGACAAAGATGATGCTGCAGCCGGACAGGATTATCTTCTGGATAGTATGGAGACCCCAGTGGCCTTTTTTTTTTTTTCTAAACCATGATTTCTATAACTCCTTTAGGACGAGCGCCGTAAATGTACGGCACTGCTAAGAAGTACTAAGCGCACAGCGACGTACATTTACGGCGCATCTTTCCTGGATCACTGCGTCTCCAGACATTGCGATCGGAACGGGATGACTACTGATATCTATCAGCAGCCATCCTGGCATATCGCCCAGGGGGGGTCCCGAGACAAATCGGGTCTCTGGTGACCCGGTGACCCGGAAAAAAAGGGTGAATGGGGCTGTCCGAGACAGCCCCATTCACCCGTACCCAGCAGGAGTGAGGTGGCACGGGTGCTGCCTCACTGTCACGATCCCGGCTGGTAGGAGGTGGATCCTCTGTGCCAGAGAGGGATTGGCGTGGACCGTGCTAGTGGACCGGTTCTAAGTCACTACTGGTGTTCACCAGAGCCCGCCGCAAAGCGGGATGGTCTTGCTGCGGCGGTAGTGACCAGGTCGTATCCACTAGCAACGGCTCAACCTCTCTGACTGCTGAAGATAGGCGCGGTACAAGGGAGTAGACAAAGCAAGGTCGGACGTAGCAGAAGGTCGGGACTGGCAGCAAGAATCGTAGTCAATAAGGCAAGCAGGAGGTCAAGTACACGGTATGGATAAACACAGTAACGCTTTCACTAGGCTCTAAGGCTCTAAGGCAACAAGATCCGGCAAGGGAGTGCATGGAGGAGATCAGATATAGTCTGGGAGCAGGTGGAAGCCAATTAAGCTAATTGGGCCAGGCACCAATCATTGGTGCACTGGCCCTTTAAGTCTCAGGGAGCTGGCGCGCGCGCGCCCTAGAGAGCGGAGCCGCGCGCGCCAGCACATGACAGCAGGGGACGGGAACGGGTAAGTGACCTGGGATGCGATTCGCGAGCGGGCGCGTCCCGCTGTGCGAATCGCATCCCCGACGGCCATGACAGTGCAGCGCTCCCGGTCAGCGGGACCGACCGGGGCGCTGCGGAGAGAGAGACGCCGTAAGCGCTCCGGGGAGGAGCGGGGACCCGGAGCGCTAGGCGTAACAGTACCCCCCCCCTTAGGTCTCCCCTTCTCTTTGTCCGGTAACTGCCTCCCCTGGGATGAGGACACCGGGAAAGAAAGGAGGGTTTCCTCAACGGCAGGCAGTACAGCAGGAGTGGGAATGGGGAGGGAGGGCAGAGGGCGAGGCCTGGCACGGGGCAGTGTGACACCAGGACGGGGGCCATGGGGAGGCACCGAGGCTTGCCTGACTGGACTGGGAGGGGGGGAGAGGCACTTCTTATGGCAGGACGGCAGACCGGTTACAGGGGGAACCACAGGGTCACGGCAGGGAGTACTGGGAACCGGTTTAAGGCAGTCCTTGAAACAAGAGGAACCCCAGCTCTTGATCTCCCCTGTGGACCAATCCAGGGTTGGGGAATGGTGTTGAAGCCAGGGTAGTCCAAGGAGAATTTCGGAAGTGCAATTGGAGAGGACCAAAAACTCAATTTTTTCGTGATGAGGTCCGATGCACATTAGGAGGGGCTCCGTGCGGTAACGCACGGTGCAATCCAACCTGACTCCGTTGACCGCGGAAATGTAGAGTGGCTTGACGAGACGGGTCACCGGGATGCGGAATTTATTCACCAAGGACTCACGAATAAAATTCCCAGAGGCACCAGAGTCCAGGCAGGCCACGGCTGAGAGGGAGGAGTTGGCTGAAGGGGAAATCCGCACGGGCACCGTGAGACGTGGAGAAGCCGGCTTAGAATCAAGAGACGCCACACCCACGAGAGCTGGGTGCGAGCGTGCGTTTCCCAGACGTGGAGGGCGGATAGGGCAATCCACCAAGTAATGTTCGGTACTGGCACAGTACAGACAAAGATTCTCTTCCCTACGGCGATTCCTCTCCTCCCGGGTCAGGCGAGACCGATCCACTTGCATGGCCTCCTCGGCGGGAGGCCTAGGCGTAGATTGCAACGGAGACTGTGGGAGAGGTGCCCAGAGATCTAAGTCTTTTTCCTGGCGGAGCTCTTGATGTCTCTCAGAAAAAGCATGTCAATGCGAGTGGCTAGATGAATGAGTTCGTGCAGGTTAGCAGGAGTTTCTCGTGCGGCCAGAACATCTTTAATGTTGCTGGATAGGCCTTTTTTAAAGGTCGCGCAGAGGGCCTCATTATTCCAGGATAGTTCAGAAGCAAGAGTACGGAATTGTATGGCGTACTCGCCAACGGAAGAATTACCCTGGACCAGGTTCAGCAGGGCAGTCTCAGCAGAAGAGGCTCGGGCAGGTTCCTCAAAGACACTTCGAATTTCCGAGAAGAAGGAGTGTACAGAGGCAGTGACGGGGTCATCGCGGTCCCAGAGCGGTGTGGCCCATGACAGGGCTTTTCCAGACAGAAGGCTGACTACGAAAGCCACCTTAGACCTTTCAGTAGGAAACTGGTCCGACATCATCTCCAAGTGCAGGGAACATTGCGAAAGAAAGCCACGGCAAAACTTAGAGTCCCCATCAAATTTGTCCGGCAGGGACAAGCGGAGGCTAGGAGTGGCCACTCGCTGCGGAAGAGGTGCAGGAGCTGGCGGAGGAGATGGTTGCTGCTGCTGTAGCTGAGACTGAAATTGCTGTAGCTGTGACTGAAGCTGCTGTAGCTGCGACTGGAGTTGCTGTGTCATGGTGGTCAAGTACGACAGCTGGTGATCTTGTTGGGCGATCTGTCGGGCTTGCTGGGCGACCAGTGTAGTGAGGTCGGCGACAACTGGCAGAGGAACTTCAGCGGGATCCATGGCCGGATCTACTGTCACGATCCCGGCTGGTAGGAGGTGGATCCTCTGTGCCAGAGAGGGATTGGCCTGGACCGTGCTAGTGGACCGGTTCTAAGTCACTACTGGTGTTCACCAGAGCCCGCCGCAAAGCGGGATGGTCTTGCTGCGGCGGTAGTGACCAGGTCGTATCCACTAGCAACGGCTCAACCTCTCTGACTGCTGAAGATAGGCGCGGTACAAGGGAGTAGACAAAGCAAGGTCGGACGTAGCAGAAGGTCGGGGCTGGCAGCAAGAATCGTAGTCAATAAGGCAAGCAGGAGGTCAAGTACACGGTATGGATGAACACAGTAACGCTTTCACTAGGCTCTAAGGCAACAAGATCCGGCAAGGGAGTGCATGGGAGGAGATCAGATATAGTCTGGGAGCAGGTGGAAGCCAATTAAGCTAATTGGGCCAGGCACCAATCATTGGTGCACTGGCCCTTTAAGTCTCAGGGAGCTGGCGCGCGCGCGCCCTAGAGAGCGGAGCCGCGCGCGCCAGCACATGACAGCAGGGGACGGGAATGGGTAAGTGACCTGGGATGCGATTCGCGAGCGGGCGCGTCCCGCTGTGCGAATCGCATCCCCGACGGCCATGACAGTGCAGCGCTCCCGGTCAGCGGGACCGACCGGGGCGCTGCGGAGAGAGAGACGCCGTAAGCGCTCCGGGGAGGAGCGGGGACCCGGAGCGCTAGGCGTAACACTCACGATCACGTGATTGATCGGTCGGAACGACCGATCAATCACGGACCTGCTGGGCGGTGATCGGGACGGCGATCGGAGTGGAGATCGGCGCCGGCGGGGGGTCTCCTAACTTGCCCTGGTCCAGCGGGGTCCCCTCAGGATCGGTGGCGGTGACAGGAGCACCAGGATCGGTCCCTCGGCAGGATACAGAGCAGCGGTCCCGGGCAGCAGGATACACAGCAGGAGGTGAGTCCTGTTCACTTCCTGCTGTTGCTTGGCAACAACTCGCAGCATGCACAGCCAAAGGGCATGCTGGGAGTTGTAGTTTTGCAGCTGGAGTTCCAACTACAACTCCCGGCATGGCCTTTGGTAGTCTGTGCATGCTGGGTGTTGTAGTTTTGCAACAGCTGGAGGCACATATTTTCTATGAAAAAGTATGCATTCAGCTGTTGCATAACTACAACACAGACTACCAAAGGGCATGCTGGGAGTTTTAGTAGTGTGCCTCCAGCTGATGCAAAACTACAACTCTCAGCATGCCCTTAGGTCAATGCATGCTGATTGTTGCAGTTTTGCAACAGCTGGAGACACATTGGTTGTGAAACCTAGTTTGTTACCTAACTCAGAGTTTCACAACCAGAGTGCCTCCAGCTGTTGCAAAAAATACAACTCCCAGCATGCACTGAGAGACTGTACATGCTGGGAGTTGTAGTTTTGCAACAGCTGGAGGCACACTGGTAGCGAAACACTGAGTTAAGTAACTAACGCTCAGTGTTTCGCAAACCAATGTGCCTCCAGCTGTTGCATAACTACAACTCCCAGCATGTATGGTCTGTCAGTGCATGCTGGGAGTTGTAGTTTTGCAACAGCTGGAGGTTTGCCCCCCCCCCCCCCCCCCCCATGTGAATGTACAGGGTACATTAACACGGGCAGATTTACAGCAATTTTTCTGCTGCAAGTTTGAGATGCGGCAAATTTTCCGCCACGGCTCAAACTCCCAGCTCAAACTCACTGTAAACCCAACCGTGTGAATGCACCCTAAAAACACTACACTACACAAAATAAAAAGTAAAACACTACATATACACATACCCCTACACAGCCCCCCCCCCACCCCCCAAATAAAAAAAAAGTCTTGCACGGTTTCCAAAACAGAGCCTCCAGCTGTTGAAAAACAACAACTCCCAGTATTGCCGGACAGCCACTGAGTGTCCAGGCATGCTGGGAGTTTTGCAACAGCTGGAGACACCCTGTTTGGGAAACTCTGCCGTAGGGTATTTTTGTGGTGGATTCAAATCTTCAATTTTGGCCTCAAATGCGCATGGCGCTTTCTCGTATTTCAAGGAAACAGTTTAGGGCCACATATGGGGTATCTCTCATATTGTGTTACAAATTTTGGGGGGCTTTTTCTCCTTTTACCCCTTACAAAAAGGTAAACTTGGGTTCTACTCAAGCCTGTTAGTGTAAAAAAAAAAAAATGTTTACATTAACATGCTGGTGTTGCCGCATACTTTAATTTGCAACAAAATTGGTAACGCAATTTCTCCTGAATACGGGAATACCCCATATGTGGGCGTAAAATGATCTGCGGGCGCACAACAAGGCTCAGGAGTGAGAGCGCACCATGTACATTTGAGGTCTAAATTGGTGTTTTGCACAGGGGTGGCTGATTTTACAGCGGTTCAGACGTAAACGCAAAACAATAAATACCCACATGTGACCCCATTTTGGAAACTACACCCCTCACGGAATGTAACAAGGGGTATAGTGAGTCTTAACACCCCACAGGTGTTTGACAAATTTTTGTTAAAGTTGGATGTGAAAATGAAAAATGAAAAAAAAAAATTCACTAAAATGCTGGTGTTACCCTACATTTTTCATTTTCACAAGGGAGAATAGGAAAAAAGCCCCCCCAAAATCTGTAGACCCATTTCTTCTGAGTATGTGAATGTAAAGTGCTCGGCGGGTGAACTACAATGCTCAGTAGTGCCAGAACATTGGAGCCCCCCCCACATGTGACCCCATTTTGGAAACTACACCTGTCACATAATATAATTAGGGGTACATGGAGCATTTACGCCCCAACAGGTGTCTGACAGATTTTTGGAACAGTGGTCCGTGAAAACAAAAAAAATTATTTTTCATTTGCACAGCCCACTGTCCCAAAGATCTTTTAAACGCCAGTGGGGTGTAAATGTTCACTACACCCCTTATTTAATTCTGTGAGGGGTGTAGTTTCCAAAATGGGGTCACATGTTGGGGAGTCCACTGTTCTGGCACCACGGAGGGCTTTTGTAAACGCAAATTCTCTCACCAAACGCTCAACGGCGTTCCTTCTCTTCTGAGCATTGTAGTTTGCCCGCAGAGCCCTTTACTTCCACATATGGGGTATTTCCATACTCAGAAGAAATGTGGTTACACATTTTTGGAGGCTTTTTCTCCAATTACCCCTTGTGAAAATGAAAAATTTGGGGTAGCATCAGCATTTTAGTGAAAATTTTTTTTTTCATTTACACATCCAACTTTAACAAAAAGTTGTCAAACACCTGTCAGGTGTTAAGGCTCACTAGACCCATTGTTACGTTCCTTGAGGGGTGTATTTTCCAAAATAGTATGCCATGTTGGAGTTTTTTTTGCTGTTCTGGCACCATATGGGCTTCCTAAATGTGACATGCCCCCCAAAAACCATTTCAGAAAAACTTACTCTACAAAATCCCATTGTCGCTCCTTCCCTTCTGAGCCCTGTAGTGCACCCATAGAGCACTTGACATCCACCTATGAGGTATTTCCATATTCAAGAGAAATTGGGTTACAAATTTTGGGGGGCTTTTTCTCATTTTACCCCTTGTAAAATTTCAAAAACTGGGTCTGCAAGAACATGCGAGTGTAAAAAATGAAGATTTAGAATTTTCTCCTTCAAATTGCTGCTATTCCTATGAAACACCTAAAGGGTTAACACACTTACTGAATGTCATTTTGGATACTTTGGGGGATGCAGTTTTTTATAATGGGGTCATTTATGGGGTATTTCTAATATGAAGACCCCTCAAATCCACTTCAAAAGTGAACTGGTCCCTGAATAATTTCAATTTTGAAAATTTTGTGAAAAATTGGAAAATTGCTGCTGAACTTTGAATCCCTCTGATGTCTTCCAAAAGTAAAAACATTTCAACTTTATGATGCAAACATAAAGTAGACATGTTGTATATGTGAATCAATATATAATTTATTTGGGATATCCATTTTACTTACAAGTAGAGAGTTTCAAAGTTAGAAAAATGCAACATTTTCAAAATTTTCATGAAATTTTGGGATTTTTCACTAAGAAAGGATGCACGTAATGCCGAAAATTTACCACTGTGTTAAAGTAGAATATGTCACGAAAAAACAACCTAGGAATCAGAATAATCGGTAAAAGCATCCCAGAGTTATTAATGCATAAAGTGATAGTGGTCAGATGTGCAAAAAAGGTCTGCGTCCTTAAGGTGAAAAAGGGCTCAGTCCTTAAGGGGATAAGAAAGAGATAACATTTTCCTATGAAGTATATTGGAAAGGTTAATGTTTTGCCAAGATGTACAACATATAAAATGTTTTTGCATCTGACAGTGTCTATTTAACCCTTTTCTTATCAAAACGAAGTTTGACTTCATATGGCGGTTGCTATCATTTAAAGCGTACCTGTCATATTCCCCCCCCCCCCCCCCAAATAAAAAATGTTGCTATGTTGCTCAGTAGCTCATCCTGATGGTGTACATCTTAGGTGTCTACAACCTATATTTCTCTCAGAATTACCTTTATTTACTTGCCATCATTGCACAGTGAGGTTTCTGTCCATGCAGAGGCTTGGAGGCATGTCCCTCTCTTCTCCTCACTGTGATGACTCCTCCCCCTCTGACTCACAGTGGGCTCTGGACCTGCCTGCAGCCCTGTCAATCACTCATGGTGTCCATGACATGTCAATGACCACTGGACACTGCAGTAATGGTATGTCTCCAAGGAGGCAGGGGGACCCCTAGTGGCCACTTTTTTGACTGGCTTTTTTTGTATGAAATACTGAAAATTTTCTGATGAAAGCAATGGCAAAACATATAGTATTTACCAAAAGTTATTGCATCTGACAGTGCCCATTTAAAGTACTAAAGATGAACAAAATATTGTGTTCTCTTCTCTTTTTTTCTCAATCTCATCCGAGAAAGAAAAAAAACAATGCATATTGCAAAACCCTGGAAATAATGCATGTTCCAGCTCCAGAGATTCCCAGCGAGGAATGAAAGAGGACGATTCAGCAGCGTCTGAAGATATAATAGAGTTTTATTCCACTCTGGTTCAATAAATCTTCACTTACAATGGCTTTGACCTTTGTTGGTGAACTGGATGCGAAGCTTCAAAGGGGATCGTCCACAGCTCAGCTTCCCCGCGTAGAGATCCCCCTGCATGTATAATTCTCCATTACATATTAGACGAATCGCAAGACTCCTCCAATTCCCTCGATTGTCGTCCTGGAGAAAATTAAATATTCCCAATTCCTGTAAGGATTATATATGTGTGTTAATGGCGTGTTCTGTGGCTTTGTAGTCAGGGGGATATACTGCAGAAACAGCGCCACCCTTGTATGTAGGTTGTATCTGGTATTACAGCTTAGTCCCATTCAAGTGAGTACAGGTAAAGGGATATTCCCAACTCTAAACGTTATCCATGATTCACAGGACAAAGAGGTGTTTCCAAACCAGTTGGCCTCCAGCGTTTGCAAAACAACAACTCCCAGCATGCCCAGACAGCCTTCGGCATGTGTTTGTTGTACATTGAGGAGGCATGTATGCCTAACACTCACCCAATGGCTGTATAATCCTGTTCATTATCTGATAAACACTCTCATTATTAAAATCAAGTTCACACCCATCTGACTATTCCCTTAAAGGGGTACTCTGCCCCTAGACATAAGATGTCTGATTGCGGGGGTCCCCCGCAATCTCCCTGCTGCGCCCGCCGTTCGTTTAGAGCATCGGGTGCAGTGCTGGAGGCTCATGATGTCAAAACCACGCTCACTTGTGATGTCACAGCCACACCCCTTGATGCAAGTCAATGGAAAGGGGGCCTGATGTCCGTCACGCCCCCTCCCACAGACTTGCATTGAATGGGCGTGGCCATGATTTCACGAGCGGGGTGTGACCGTGACGCCACGAGCATCCACCCCGCATCACCAGTCATCCGGCACAAAGTTTGGTCGATGCACTGGATGTCTGCGGTGCCACAGCCGAGATCGCAGGGGTCTCCAGCAGCGGGACCCCCACGATCAGACATCTTATCCCCTATCCTTTGGATAGGAGATAAGATGTCTAGGGGCGGAGAACCCCTTTAATTATTATAAACCCTTATATCTCACGAACAGGAAGGTATATCAAGAAACTTTAAAAAGGTCCATGATCAGGGAGCTCTAAGCTATATAATGACAGTAAAATCTAATTGTGGGGTACGGTGTCCATTTTAGGACAGCATCAGCCGTCAGCCGCACCTCGCTCATCCTTCAGTCAAAACGGCGTCCCGCCTCCTCCCCCAGACAAATCGCTGTCAGTTTTCAGCCGTACCTCCCTCATCCTTCAGCGAAAACTGCGTCCCGCCTCCTCCCTCCTCCGAAACTGCGTCCCGCCTCCTCCGTCAGGCAAAACCTTTGTCAACCTAAACTCTCTCATGCCTCAGACGAAATTGAAAGTGCTGAGTCATCACAGCTTCGGCAGACCTGCTAGCACAGACAGTGTGTGATTGGCTGTCAGCAAAGATACTGTGATTGGTTGATGGCAGCGTAGGTGCGTGCAGTCCCGCTCCACTGTTTAGACACATTTCTTTTTTTTTTTTTACTGACTCAGCAGGATTATCAAAGGCTGTTTATGGGGCTACTGGGGTCTAATTTGGACAAATCAGCTGGGATGCTTTGTGGAGTCATGGTGAGCTTATATATATATAACTTATTTTAGTGTTTTTTTTTTTTTACATCACTTTTGGCTGGATATCTCCTTTAAGCACTGTTATTTTCTATGTGTTAGGGTGCGTTCCCACAGGGCGTATACGCAGCGTATTTGAAGCTGCACAAAATTTATGGCAGCAGCGGGAAATACGCTGCGTATTCCTCGCTCTCTATACACACAGGGCTTTCCGGCGGCAGCCCTATGTGTGTAGTGAGTTTTGGAGGGGGGGCCGCGCGTCACAGTCACGCCGGCACACGGCCCCGCCTCCAAAACTCACTACACACATAGGGCTGCCGCCGGAAAGCCCTGTGTGTATATTGAGCGAGGAATACGCAGCATATTTCCCGCTGCTGCCGTAAAATTTGTGCAGCGTCAAATACGCTGCGTATACGCCCTGTGGGAACGCACCCTAAGACTGATGATCATATGACCCAGTTACAGTAATGAAACACAGGGATAGTGATGGTGAGTGTGCAGAATATGGGCAAAAACTAAACAAAACCAACAACCTGGAGTTCTTGTTTAACCCCTTAAAGACCAAGCGTTTTTCTGTTTTTGCATTTTCATTTTTTCCTCCTTACCTTTCGAAAATCATAACCCTTTCAATTTTGCACCTAAAAAATCATATGAGGGCTTTTTTTTGCACCACCAATTCTTCTTTGTAATGATGTCATTCATTATACCCAAAACTCTACGGCAAAACGGAAAAAAAAAAATGAAGAAAAAAACGCCATTTTGTAAATTTTAGGGGGTTCCGTTTCTACGCAGTAAATTTTTTGGTAAAAATGACACCTTATCTTTATTCTGTAGGTCCATACAATTAAAACGATCCCCTACTTATATAGGTTTGATTTTGTCATACTTCTGGAAAAAATCATAACTGCAAAAATGTATACGTTCGTTAAAATTGTCCTCTTCTTACCTCTATAACTTTTTTTTTTTGCGTACAGGGCGTTGTGAGGGCTAATTTTTTGCGCCGTGATCTGAAGTTTTTATCGGTACCATTTTTGTTTTGATCAGACTTTTTGATTGCTTTTTATTTATTTTTTAATGCTATAAAAAGTGACCAAAAATACGCTATTAATTAATGATATATTTTTATAGTTCGGACATTTACGCACACAGAAATACTACATATGTTTATTTTTATTATGTTTTTATATTTTTTATGTGGAATTTGGGAAAAGGGGGGTGATTTAAACTTTTAACAGGGAAGGGGTTAATGTGTGTGTTTTTAAACTTTTGACAGCGGCGATCTAAAGGGTTAATAGCCGGCCGTGGCGATCGCAGCATGTCTGCTATTAACACCGGTCCCCAGCTACAGGAATCAGCTGGGGGCCGGCCTATATACTCGTCCATGTGCCGTCAACTGGGTATGACGCGGAAAGACGTTCATGGTCGTTAACGGGTTAAATAGCTGACTGTGTAGGTCTACTAGAGCTAAAGCTTCTCACTGTTTACTGTCCCATTCCATGGCTAACAGGTTAGGAGCCCCCTCCATTGGGAGTCGTTAATTTTATAACAGCTGATTGGGAAGCACTATGATAGCGGATAATATAACTGATCTGTAGGTTCCCACCACATACTTGGCCCACACTTGGTCAGTGCTCCATTATTTCCCTATGGGGCTTCCAGATATTGCCAAGAGCAGCATTCAGCAATGTCTAGAAGTCCCATTGAGAATGAATAGAACACTATGCATGCTCTCCAGTGTAAACACAGCCTTAGGCTTGGTTCACCCTTCTATTGTGCTCTGACATGTTCAGGGTCCTTTCGGCTTTTTACCTTTTTTTTTTTGCACCCAATGGCCCCTAAATGAAAAAAAAAAAAAATAGGACATGCAGAATTATTTTCTCTGCTCAACTAACATCCTTCCGATGGAGCTCCCTTTAGCAGATCATGGCGGCAATGTAAATGAGCCCTTTAGCTACAAAACCAGATACAACCCTTAGACACGAGTAGCGATTCATTGGCTAACAGGGTAAGAGCCCCTTCCAATCTCATGAGGCCCATTTGCCCTAATAGAGGCCTTTGACGTCACGACTCTGCCCCGTGTGATGTCACACCCCGCCCCTCAATGCAAGTCTATGGGAGGGGGCGTGGCAGCTGCCACGCCCGCTCCCATAGACTTGCATTGAGGGGCGGGCCGTGACGTCACACAGGGGCGGAGTCGTGACGTCACGATCTTCCGTCCCGGGGGTCGAGATGGACTCAGCCTGAGGACCTCCAGCGGTTCCCGAAGCGGATACAGGTGGGTGCTGCATGGTAGATCCAGGGGACCCCGGCGATCTGATATCTTATCCCCTATCCAAAGGATAAGATATCTAGGGGCGGAGTACCCCTTTAATGTGTGTTTTTTTTTTTTTTTTTTTTGCATGAGAAGTCATAGAGGTCTCCTAAAGGGGTATTCCGGTAGAAAACAATTTTTCTAAAAATCAACTGTTGCTAGCAAGTTAAACAGATTTGTAAATTACTTCTGTTAAAAAAAATCTTAATCCTTCCAGTACTTACCAGCTGCTGTATACTACAGAGGAAGTTTTTTGCTTTTTGAATTTTTTTTTTTCTGTTGGATCGCAGTGCACAGGAAAGGTCCAGAGCATGAACAAGACCCTATAGCCGTGGACAGAGGTGTCAGCAGAGAGCACTGTGGTTAGACAGAAAGGAAATTCAAAAAGAAAAGAACTTCCTCTGTATTATACAGCAGCTGATCAGTACTGGAAGGATTAAGATTTTTTTTTTTTAAATAGAAGTCATTTACAAATCTCTTTAACTTTCTGGCACCAGTTGATTAAAAAAAAATATGTATGTTTTCCACTGGAGTACCCCTTTAAACCTGTATATAAAGCTATAATACTGCCAGTACTCCCTTCTTGTGCTTCTTTTATCTTCCGTCTCATTCCTTACTGACTGATCTCCCGGCTGTTGGGTTGAGTTACATGGACTTGCTCTCGCTCTGATTGGAAATCTCTGGTGTGTAGATGGAGAATTACCAACCATATATTTTGAACACGCAAAGTCTGTTTCTCTCTCGACATCGTGAAAGGAACGGCGTTTGGTAAATGTCGGTCTCTTAATCTTCCATCCTGACCCATATATGTTTCCCGGCTCATGAGAAAACCCTGGGAGGCCTTGGAATCACCAATCATCTCCGCCATTGTGGAGCATAAACTGCGGCTCTTGCTGCCGGTCATTTCCTCAGACCTCGGGGTGATGCCGGGTTAGAAAACATCCGAGCTGTTTCTAGGAATAAGATACGGAGTAGAAGAAAAGCTCCGGCTAATGGCTGACCATAAGAACCTTCATTGATCGCTCAGAGAGATTGAAGCGATGCCGGAGTCAAAATGGAAAAAAATTTGCAAGTCACGATGATAGTTAGTCAAGGACTCTTATATAAGAGGAAAGTGCTGTAATTACTAATGCAGGAAACTTCACTATACTGTGTAATTGGCTTGAAGATCTCTGATACAAAGTAACAAACCTCCACCCCAAGATAGATAACTTACTAATACAGTCGTCCCTCAACCTACGATGGTAATCCGTTCCAAATGGACCATCGTTTGTTGAAACCATCGTATGTTGAGGGATCCGTGCAATGGAAAGTATAGGACAGTGGTCTTCAACCTGCGGACGTCCAGATGTTGCAAAACTACAACACCCAGCATGCCCGGACAGCCGTTGGCTGTCCGGGCATGCTGGGTGTTGTAGTTTTGCAACATCTGGAGGTCCGCAGGTTGAAGACCACTGGTAAAGGAAGTTGTACTCACCTGTCCCCGCCGCTCCGGACCGTCACCGCTCGTCACCGCTGCCCGGGATGCCGCCTTCCATCGCTGTCGCCGCGTCCCTGTGGTGTCCCCGACGCTCCGGCAAGGCCTCTACTTCCCAGGCATCCTCGCTCTCCGTCGCCGCCATCACGTCGCTACGCACGCCGCTCCTATTGGATGACGGGACGGCGTGCGCAGCGACGTGATGATGACGATGGAGAGCACCAACGATGCAGGGGATCCTGAAGAGGACGCTCCGGAGCCCCGAGGACAGGTAAGTGATCGTCACCGGACCACACTGGGCATCGTAAACCGCTATCCGGTGGCAGCTGAAGCAGTCTGCGCTGCCGGATAGCCGTTTATGCGATGGCCCCGACATACAAAAGCATCGTATGTTGATGCTGCCTCTGAGAGGCCATCGCATGTTGAAATTATCGTATGTCGGGGCCATCCTAGGTCGGGGGGTCACTGTATAGTGTTATGGCATATTGTGCTGGCTGCAGCTTGTTTTTTCTTGATTCACCAGCTGACAGGGAGTTGTGTAGTCCTCTTGTTGTCAGTGTGGTGTTGTCTCTGCAGCTACCTGGCTCCTTATTTTTTCTGACAGGAAGTTGTGTAGTCCTCTCATTGTCAGTGTGGTGTTGTCTCAGCAGCTTCTCAGCTCTTCCCTCTCTCCTGACAGGAAGTTGTGTAGTCCTCTCATTGTCAGTGTGGTGTTGTCTCTACAGATCCCCCACGCCTCCCTTTCTCCTGACAGGAAGTCCTGTAATCCTCTTATTGTCAGTGTGGTGTTATCTGAGCAGCTCCCTGACCCCTCCCTCTCTCCTGACAGGAAGTTGTGTAGTCCTCTCAGTGTCAGTGTGGGGTTGTCTCAGCAGCTTCTCAGTTCTTCCCTCTCTCCTGACAGGAAGTTGTGTAGTCCTCTCATTGCCAGTGTGGTGTCGTCTCAGCAGATCTCCAACACCTCCCTCTCTCCTGACAGGAAGTCCTGTAGTCCTCTTATTGTCAGTGTGATGTTGTCTCAGCAGCTCCCTGACCCCTCCCTCTCTCCTGACAGGAAGTTGCGTAGTCCTCTCAGTGTCTCAGTCATGTGGCGCAGAACCGGAAGAGTACCTGCTTAGCACCCTTTTCTCCTTGTCCATTGCCAAGATCAATGAGAGCCCAGCCGATCACAAATTTTGAGAAGTCTCTCGTACGTGTCAAAAGGTTTTTAAAGGGACAGCGTCCATTTAAATACAGCTGATTCCCACCATCATTGCTCAAGATTTAACCAAGCAACGATTTAACCAACCTTAATGCCACAGCCAATAAATGTGGAATGCTATCAGGGCATGATGGGTGTTGTGGTCTTGCAACACCCACCATTCTATTTACTATACTGCAGTGTTTTCCAAACAGTGTGTCTCCAGTTGTTGCAAAATTACAACTCCCAGCATGCCATGCTGGGAGTTGTAGTTTTGCAACAGCTGGAGACACACTGTTTTTAAAACACTGCTTTACTGTAATAAAGTTGTAGTTGTAATAGAGTTGTAGTTTTGCAACAGCTGGAGACACATTGTTTTTAAAACACTGCTTTACTGTAATAAATTCACTACATTAAAGGGGCACTCCGGTGGAAAACTTTTTTAATTTTTTTTTTTTAATCAACTGGTGCCAGAAAGTTAAACAGATTTGTAAATTACTTCTATAAAAAAAAAATCTTAATCCTTCCAGTACTTATTAGCTGCTGAATACTACACAGGAAATTCTTTTCTTTTTGGAACACAGTGCTCTCTGCTGACACCTCTGTCCATTTTCTCCTACTCTGGACAGTTCTTAAAGTGGACAGAGATGTCAGCAGAGAGCACTGTGCTCGTGATGTCAGCAGAGAGCTCTGTGTTCCAAAAAAGAAAATAACTTCCTCTGTAGTATTCAGCAGCTAATAAGTAGTGGAAGGATTAAGATTTTTTTTTTAATAGAAGTAATTTACAAATCTGTTCAACTTTTAGGCACCAGTTTATTAAACAAAAAAAAAAAAGTTTTCCACTGGAGTGCCCCATTAAAGGAGTAGTCCAGTGGTGAACCCAGTGGTGAACAACTTATCCCCTATCCTAAGGATAGGGGATAAGTTTGAGATCGCAGGGGGTCCGACCACTGGGGCCCCCTGCGATCTCCTGTACGGAGCCCCGACAGCCCGCGGGAAGGGGGTGTGTCGACCTCCGCACGAAGCGGCGTCCGACACGCCCCCTCAATACAACTCTATGGCAGAGCCGAAGCGCTGCCTTCGGCAATCTCCGGCTCTGCCATAGCGATGTATTGAGGGGTCGTGTCGGCCGCCGCTTTGTGCGGAGGTCGACACCCGCTATCTGGCCGGAGAGCCTGGCCCCCGTACAGAGAGATCGCAGGGGGCCCCAGCGGTCGGACCCCCGCGATCTCAAACTTATCCCCTATCCTTAGGATAGGGGATAAGTTTTTCACCACTGGACTACCCCTTTAAGTTACCTTGAAATTGTCTCAGAGTCTATTTACGCCATTGGAACGCTATCTACAAGACTCGAATAAAGACTCAGATATGTGGAGTAAAGTCGTCCTCCAGGAAAGCCTGATGAATACTATTCAGCGTCTGGACATTCCATTTACAAAATCTCTATTCATAGCCTGAAAATTTCATTTCTGCCTTTTGCTGTATTTTTTCTTTGGAGATAATCATGTTTCTTGTTTACTCGGCGCCCGGAATCCACCAGGTGCTGTTTACAAGCGGTTGATAATGTCACACCAGCCTGTGTACCGAGGAGCAGATAATGGAGACGGTTAGACTCCTAGGGGGGTCCTTTCAATAGCTGCGGAGAGTCGGAATTGGCTGAGGATCTGGAGGAAACTTTCAATGTGGCAACACAAAAGGATCAAACCGGGCTTATCAAACCGGTGACCCAATGGCAGCGCGGGAATAGGGGACGACAGGAGTGCCGGGGAGAAGCCGGTTGTTACATATTACTCCGTCGACTAGCGAGTCAAGTGAGGTGAAACTATATTTCGGGACTGGAGCGTTAAACGTGCTGCATAATACTAGGAGATACACAGTATACGGGGGAAAGGGACGTTTATTACCATAGAGAATGGATAAATACATTAAAAAAAAATACATAAATAAATAAAAGAATGAATGAATTAAATAATTAATAAAGAATAAATAAAGACATAAATATATACATAACTAATTAAATAATTACATGTATAAATAAAAGAATGAATAAATGAATGAATGAAAGGTCGAGATATGAGGTCGGGATAGGAGGTCGAGATATGAGGACGGGATAGGAGGACGGGATATGAAGTCAAAAGCTTCCTCCTTTGTTGATTTTCCTCCCCAACAAGGATTAGGAAGGAAAAAGCGGGCAACGCCGGATACTCAGCTAGTAAGTAAATAAAAGAATGAATAAATAAATGAATGAATAAGGGAATGGGCCAAGTGTGATGGAAACTATATTTTGCGACTGGAGCGTTGAACATGCTGCATAATACTAGAAGATACACAGTACATGGGGGAAAAGGGACGTTTATTACAGAATGGATAAATTAATAAAAAAAATATACATTAATAAATAAAAGAATGAATGAATGAATGAAAGAGTTAATGAAGGAATAAATAAATACGTACATAAATACATGAATTAATGAATAAATAAGGGAATGGGCCAGGAGTGATGGAAACTATATTTCAAAACTGGAGCATTAAACATGCTGGATAACACTAGAAGATACACAGTACACGGGGAAGGGGATGTTTATTACAAAAGAGAATGGATAAATCAATTTAAAAAAATACATAAATAAATAAAATAATGAATTAATGAAAGAGTTAATGAATAAAAAATAAATAGATACATAAATATATACATTAATAAATAAATACATGCATAAATAAATAGATACATAAATAAATACATGAATGAATAAATTAACTAATAAATAAATAAGGGAATGGGCTAGGTGTGATGGAAACTATATTTTGGGACTGGAGCGTTAAACATGCTGCATAATACTAGAAGATACACAGTATACGGGGAAAAGGGACATTTATTACAAAAGGGAATGGATAAATTAAGTAAAAAAAAATTTTTTTTATACATAAACAAATAAATAAATAAAAGAATGAATGAATGACTAAAATAATTAATTAGTAAATACATACATAAATGAATAAATAGATACATGAATGAATGAATGAATGAATGAATAAATAAGGGAATGGCCCAGGTGGGAGGGTAAGGGTTAATCCCCTATCTCCGACAGATGGTTTTGCAGAAGGGATAATCTCTGTAGTAAAGGATTCCCCATTTAGATTATACATGGAAAAAAGGGAGCCTGTTTCCTGCCTGGATTTCTCTACATTTCCAGGATGAAAACAAAAAGGATTTGTTGCATTTAAAAAAAATAAAAAAAATTATAAAAAAAAAGATATTTAGTTGTTTTATTTATTTATTTAGCCTTGGTGCAGGATTGAAGCTGTGTATATCCTCCCTGGAAATTAATGGTTAAAAAATAAAAAATTGAATCAAAATGCAACTTTTTTATTTTCATTTTTTAAATATAATTATTATTATTTCTGATTATTTATTTGAAATGTGTTGCTCTTTCGAATGTTTATGAAACAGCAATGGTGCAAGATAATAGGGAGACTTATCGGGCCTAGATTTTTTTATATAAGGCTCTGCTGTTTTAAAACTATCACTTCCAGCATGCCCGGACAGCCTTGTTGCAAGACTTTAACTTCCAGCAGCCCAGACATGCTGGGAGTTGTAGTTTTGCAACACCTGGATACACACTGGTAGGAAAACACTGGACTATATACAGTGACCCCCCGACCTACGATGGCCCCGACATACAATCATTTCACCATACGATGCTTTTGTATGTCGGGGCCATCGCATAAACGGCTATCCTGCAGCGCAGACTTCTTCAGCTGCCACCAGATTTACGGTGCCCCGTGTGGTCCGCTGACGATCACTTACCTGTCCTCGGGGCTCCGGTGCGTCCTCTTCGGGATCCCCTCCATCGTCGGCGCTCTCCATCGTCGCCATCACGTCGCTGCGCACGCCGTCCCATCATCCAATAGGAGCGGTGTGCGTAGCGACGTGATAGCGGCGATGGAGAGAGCGAGGATGCCGGGGAAGCAGAGGCCTTGCCGGAGCTTCGGGGACACCCCAGGGATGCGGCGACAGCGATGGGCGGCGACATCCAGGGCAGCGGTGACGAGTGGTGACGGCCCGGAGCGGCGGGGACACGTGAGTATAACCTCCAATACCAGTGGTCTTCAACCTGCGGACCTTCAGATGTCGCAAAACTACAACTCCCAGCATGCCCGGACAGCCGTTGGCTGTCCGGGCATGCTGGGTGTTGTAGTTTTGCAACATCTGGAGGTCCGCAGGTTGGAGACCACTGTCCTATACTTTACATTGCACGGATCCCTCAACATACGATGGTTTCAACAAACGATGGTCCATTTGGAACGGATTACCATCGTATGTTGAGGGACTACTGTACATGTGAATTAATAAAACAAAATGATTGGTTGAAAACTTTGAAAAAAAAAATGTTTTTCCTAACTCTTTCAATTTTAAAATCTGCCCCCTCGCCCTTATTTCTGCCTGTCTCACACATATTCCCAGGCATATTTAGGCTGATTTTAAATTCTTTTATTTTGTCCAAGCTAACAGATTCTCCATGTGGTGGCCCAGTACAGGAGTTGTACCCCTGCTGCCCTGTCCGGCAGCCTCCCTACAGTTACCCTTGGGCCCCCTCTACACCTGTCCCCTTGTATGTGTGTATATATATATATATATATATATATATATATATATATACATGTATATTGCTTGTATTATATTGTATAATGTTTATAAAAGGTGTTATAGCTTTAAGAATTGTTAACATGTGATTACCAGTGTCATGTGAGTGTAACCCAGTGAGGTATCAGTGATCATGTGACCTTAGGGTAACCTATGGGACCCCTCAGAGTCTCCCCCATATAAACCCTGGGGGGACCCCCTGCTCGCTCTCTTCCTGCTTATGCTGAGTTGCAGAAAGGTCAAGTCCAAGAGTGCGTCTGGAGTCCATAGGAGGCCGCAAGTCAGTCCGGCAGCCACAAGTCTTCAAGTAAGCTACAATTGGGCTATAGTCAGTCCCATTCAAGTTAAAGTCATCTGTCTTCAGTCAGCGTGGCCTGCAGCAATATTGTCCCAGTCCACTACAAGTCCCAGCAAGCCCTGAGGTCCCTGAAGTCACTGGTCACCTCCGTGGGCCTGGCTAAGCTGTATAGACTGTACCATCTGTCACTCAGTAAAGCTGCCGTTGTCCGTAACTTGGCGTCTGAGTCATTATTGCCCCCGTGCCTAGCCCAGGATCCAGCAGTATACCTTTGGGTGGTATTGAGGATAAACCATGCCCTGGCGTCACGAACACAAGGGGTTAATGCCATCTGCCCCTAGGGTAATTCCATCTGCCCTCATCACACCCATTACCACATTCATGTATTCCAACTGTATCTCATCTTGCATCCAGAACAGAAGCATCCAGCAGGGTACTACAGCCTTCATGTATCCCAACCGTATCTCATTTTGTATCCAGCTAGAGGTGCCCAATCGGGTATTAGAGCATCCATTTATCCTAACTGTATCTCATCTTGTATCCAGGCTAGCAGTGCCCAACAGGGAAATAGAACCTCCACGTATCCCAACCGTACCTCATCTTGTATTTAGGGTAGAAGCAGCCAACAGGAAACTAGAGGCTCCCTATATCCTAACTGTATCTCATCTTGTATCCAGGTTAGTGGTGCCAAACAGGGAGATACAGCCTCTGTGTGTCCCAACCATATCTCATCTTGTATCCAGGTTAGTGGTGCCAAACAGGGAGATACAGCCTCCGTGTATCCCAACCATATCTCATCTTGTATCCAGGGTAGAATCAGCAAACTAGTACTAGAGGCTCCATGTATCCCAACCATATCTCAACTTATATCCAGGCTAGAGGTGCCCAGCAGGGAACTACAGCCTCCATGTATCCCAACCGTATCTCAACTTGTATCCAGGCTAGAGGCACCCAACAGGGTACTAGAGCCTCCATGTATCCCAACCGTATCTCAACTTGTAACCAGGCTAGAGGCGTCCAACTGGGTGAAAAAGCCTCCATGTATCCCAACCGTATCTCATCTGTATCCAGGTTAGAGGCACCAAACAGGGTACTAGAGCATCCATGTATCCCAACCGTATCTCAACTTGTAACCAGGCTAGAGGCGTCCAACTGGGTGAAAAAGCCTCCATGTATCCCAACCGTATCTCATCTGTATCCAGGCTAGAGGCACCAAACAGGGTACTAGAGCATCCATGTATCTCAACCGTATCTCATCTTGTATCCAGGCTAGAGGCACCCAACAGGGTACTAGAGCCTCCATGTATCCCAACCGTATCTCATCTTGTATCCAGGCTAGAGGCACAGGGTACTAGAGCCTCCATGTATCTCAACCGTATCTCATCTTGTATCCAGGCTAGAGGCACAGGGTACTAGAGCCTCCATGTATCCCAACCGTATCTCATCTTGTATCCAGGCTAGAGGCACCGAACAGGGTACTAGAGCCTCCTTTCTATTGCACAGTTTCTCCCAATAAACCTTTCCCTCTAATATCGTTATCACTTCCATAGATCATCTTTATAGTCGCACATACAGAATTTCTTTTGATTCCAACAATTCCTTCTTGGTGCATTATTTTTTATTTTATTTTTTTTGGCCAATATGTGTACAAAACATTTAGTGTAAATTTTTGATAGGCAAAAAGTATTAAATGTTACTGATGAAAAAAATAAAAATAAAATAAATAAATAAATAAACATTTCACAGCAATTCTTATCCACATTATTGTTACAAATCTGAGCTGACACAGAAGAAATCTCCTGCTTTATGTCAAACGTCTAATTTGTTTACAAGACGAATCTCTCCGGAGGGCGCTGCTCTCGGTGATGTTCCTCTCTTGTATCATATCTCACTTTTTACTTGTTTTTGACAGACTTTTGACATTGTTTATTTTTGGTTCTGCGCAATTAACTCCTAAAACGTTGTCTTATTGGCCGCGTCTCTTCTTTCTTTGCTTACGTTGCACTTCTGTATGATACAGTTTAGCGTTGACCCGGAATAAACCTTTGATTTATGTAGATAAGTAAGTTATGTAATTACCTCACATGTTGATTTATCTCTGATCTGATCCTCCCATAAAAGCCCCAGACAAGTCCATGGAATGTTGTGTATTTAATACATTACATATATTACATATATTACAAACATTACCTACATTAAATACATTACATACATTACATATATTACATACATTACCTACAATAAATACATTGTGCATTTAATAGATCACAGTACCGTATATACTCGAGTATAAGCCGAGTTATTCAGCATGATTTTTAGTGCTGAAAACGCCCCCCTTGGCTTATACGTGAGTGAACTCTCCGCCTGTCAATCCCTTCATCAGTGGTCTTCAACCTGCGGACCTCCAGATGTTGCAAAACTACAACTCACAGCATGCCCGGACAGCCATCAGCTGTCCGGGCATGCTGGGTGTTGTAGTTTTGAAACCTCTGGACGTCCGCAGGTTGAAGACCACTGCGGCCTTCGTCATCATCCAGACCCCCCCACCCCCCTTTTGTTTTGTACTCACCTCCCCTCGGCGGGAAGTTAGGGTGAGCTGGTCCCGGCCTTCTATGCAGCAGGGACCGTCCGGCGGGGATGGTTAATCGTTGCGGGCTGTCCATCTTCACCGGGGGGGGGCTCTTCTCCGCACTTTGTCACGGAGTAGTGACGTTGCCTTGATGATGCACAGGGACGTTCATGCGCAACGTCCCTGTGCGTCGTAGTCAAGGCAACGTCACTAGACCGGGCCCGAAGCGCGGAGAAGAGGCCCCCCCTCCCGGTGAAAATGGACAGCCCGGAATGACTAACCATCCACACCGGACGGTCTCTGCAGCATAGAAGGCCGGGACCAGCTCACCCTAACTTCCCGCTGAGGGGAGGTGAGTAGAAAACTAAAGGGGGTGGGGGGGGCTGGATGATGACGAAGGTCGCGGTGGTCTTCAACCTGCGGACCTCCAGAGGTTTCAAAACTGCAACACCCAGCATGCCATCGGCTGTCCGGGTATGCTGGGAGTTGTAGTTTTGCAACATCTGGAAGTTCGCAGGTTGAAGACCACTGATGAAGGGATTGACAGGCGGTGATGATGAAGGGGGGGGGGGGGATGATGACGAAGGCTGCAGTGGCCTTCAACCTGCGGACCTCCAGAGGTTTCAAAACTACAACTCCCAGCATGCCTGGACAGCGGATGGCTGTCTAGGCATGCTGGGAGTTGTAGTTTTGAAACATCTGGAGGTCCGCAGGTTGAAGACCACTGATGAAGGGATTGACAGGTGGTGATGATGAAGTGGGGGATGATGACTGGGGTCTGGAGGATGACGGGGGTCTGGATGATGGCAGGGGTCTGGATGATTACATGGGGGGGATGATGTATTTCCCACCCTAGGCTTATAGTCGAGTCGGGGTACTCTGCCCCTAGCCATCTTATCCCCTATCCAAAGGATAGGGCATAAGATGTCTGATCACAGGGGTCCCGCTGCTGGGGACCCCCCGCGATCTCCCTGCTGCACCCGGTGATCGTTTAGAGGGTCGGGTGCAGCACCGGAGGCTCGAGACGTCACTGCCATGCCCCCTTAATGCAGCCACACCCCCTCCCATAGACTTACATTGAGGGGGCATTGCCGTGATGTCACGAGCGCCCGTGACCATGGCATCACGAGCCTCTGCCCCGCATTGCCATGCATCCGGCACAGACCAAAGTTCGCTCAGTGCACCGGATGTCTGGGGTACCGCAACCAAGATGGGGGGGGTCCTCAGTGGCGGGACCCCCGTGATCAGACATCTTATCCCCCATCCTTTGGATAGGGAATAATATGTCTAGGGGCGGAGTACCCCTTTAAGGTTTATTCAAATAACATGTACAATAAACTAGCAGCAACATTTTGAATAACATACAAAGTGTGGGTCTTTGTCAAGCTCCTTGGAGCTCCAAGGAGCCTCACAAAAACCCATACTTTGTATGTGTAACAAAATGTTCCTATCTAATTCCATGTATAATCAAAGCAGAGAATCTTGCTTCTCACAGTCTGATCCATTAGATACATTTTTGTAAACTCCAGGCGGCTTTCATGTGTTATTACGGAGGAGAGGCTTATGTCCGGCCAGATTAGTGGAGGCTGCAGGGATGATTGACCTTTTAAAAGTTTCTTTGTTCTACACTCAGGATAATTGGAGCCCAGCCAGAGTGACCATTGGGTTCTTTATTTAAGAATTATGGAGGCCTCTGAGCTCTTGGGAACTTTCAGTGCAGCAGAAATTTGTTGTCCCCTTCTCCAGATCTCTGCCTCCACACAATCCTGTCTCTAAGCCCACAGGCAGTTCTTTCCTCCTCATATCTTGGTTTTTGCTGATATGCATGGGCTTTGTCTTTCCAATTCATGCCCAATCATAGAGCCACGGTCGCATCTCAGTGGGTCTATCACAAGACTTCATAGGGGTTGATTGGGCTTGGTGGTCAAGAGGGGCTACATGAGGAGATGGGAGTGGTCTGGGCAACTGCCCTCAGTGCACCAAGGGACTGAATTAGCATAAAGAATAATTGATGGGTTACTATGGCGTGGTGAATTTACATTACAAAGGTATTGTTCGCTTTTTATAGCAGTGGCAGTAGTTTATAGGCTAAAATCGTGTCACTTTCCCTTTAAACTTAGGGACTCCATTTGCAGATCCTTTTGGTAGATCCATGGGGAAAATTCCGTAAATAAATGTTCTGAAGTGTGAACTAAGCAGCAGAATCCTATTGAATAGGTGCTGCATGCAAAATCTGGGCTTCATTTCCACTAGTATTAAAGGGGTACTCTTCCCCTAGACATCTTATCCTCTATCTAAAGGATAGGGAATAAGATGTCTGATCACGGGGGTCCCGCCACTGGGGACCCCCGTTATCTCCCCACTGCACCCGGCGTTCGTTTAGGGCATTGGGTGCACTGCTGGAGGCTCGTAATGTCACGGTTAAGCCCCTCTCATGACGTCACGGCCATGCCCACTCAATGCAAGTCTATGGGAGGGGGCGTAACAACCGTCACGCCCCCTCCCATAGACTTGCAATGAGGGGCGTGGCCGTGATGTCACATGTGGGGCATGATGTCATGACCCTCCACCCCGCATCGCCAGTCATCCAGCACAGAGCGAAGTTTGCTCCGTGCACCGGATGTCTGAGGTGCCGCAGCCGAGATCGCAGGGGGTCCCCTGCGGTGGAACCCCCACGATCAGACATCTAATCCCCTATCCCTTGGAAAGGGGGATAAGATGTCTAGGGCCAGAGTACCCCTTTAAGGTATCCTCAGACTGGTTTAGAGGGTACCAGTCTGAGGGCAGTGGCAATGTTTTAGTGGCAATTCTCACAGCTTTTTTTTTAGGGAAACAATGGCGTTATCTTCCATCATGATGCTCTATAAGAATGTCAAAAATGCACAAAGTCTCTACAATTCCTTAACAAAATACAATGTTTCTTAAACAACAGAACACGTTTCCATTCACGTTGTGTGACGTTTCGGGAATCTGCCTGGGACGGAGAAGGAGATACATTAATTCCTTATCGCTAATCTTCAGGTGAATTCGTGAGTGGAAGACGTGGCAGAGAGAGCTTGACAAGCAAAGACATGATAATAGGAAGAGTGTGGAAAAGAATAACAGGATAATAGATTGTTTGACAGGTATAGAAAGTGAAGCATGACAGCAACGCAGAGGAGAGCCAACTCGTCACCAGCCGGATGAATGGAGGAACAGAGGACGGTAAGGGAGGGGGAGGGGTGACACAGAGCGAGGGCGAACCCAACGGCACCAATGTCATAGCACAAACCCCACTGGTCAGACAGTAAGATCTCCTGCACTAGCAATGGGATCAGCGCAAGCTGAAACAAATGGGGTGTAAAAATTTCAAATAATCAAATTCTACAAAAGGGTAGGATTGGTTCTAAAGAGGTAAAAAAAAAAAAACAATAAAAAAAATAAAAAAGAGTTACAGAAGCATATAATATTGCTTTCCATCTATCAGTTTTGTAATCACCAAAAATCCATTTGTTTTGTTGCTCTGTAGTTTCTCTTTCCATGTCAGATTATCACTATACTTCCTGGTTGAGCAGCCGCACAAAACTACAATTCCCAGAATGAATTGCCTTTCTTCAGTTCTCCATTACAGCCCTCCCAATTGGCATACTTCGCTCACACAGCACTCCTGTTAGTCCCCTACTCAGAGGTGTTGCAGAGCATTGCATAACCCAGAAGAACAGTCTTCAGAACCTACTGTATTCATTCCCTGTCTGCTCCTCTGCCTGTGGCATTGTACAGCACAAGGCTCGCAGCATGCTCTGAACACACATCATTCTCCCTAAATCTCACGATAATATGTATATGGATATGACTGGGAGACGATGTTGTAGCTACAGGGACTGGTCAGAGGTGTGACATCACTCAGGGGGCGGGGCCTGAGCTCAGAGATAAGATCCAGTCAAACCTTCTGAGACAGAAGATGATAATGCGTTGTTTTGGGAAAGATGGATGCGTTAGGGAAACAACAACACAATGACAAAGAGAGGACTGTCAGGACAGAGGGAGGAGCTGGGGAGCTGCTGAGACACCACTCTGACAATGAGAGGACTACACAACTTCCGGTCAGGGGTGAGTCACACCAAAATATGATAAAGCAGTAAGATTTATGACAACACTATTTAAGTAAGTTATATATCATGAAGTGATAGTTTCATTTATATACAATTTTCTGACACCACAATTTTTACAGTAACGTTTTCTTTAAATCTCACTAACCTTTTCACAAACTTTGCATGAATCAGTAGTACTACGAACTGTAAAAGACATTGTAATATATCTTATCAGAAAAGAATGCTTTTTTCTCCCTTCATCAGGTTCCTTTCTTCACCCCTCCTTTCTCAGCAAAAACTGTTCAAATCAATCTCGAGACATATCAGCTCAATAAACTATCAGGTTACAGCTGCCCATAGAAGTCTATAATGAGGATAGGAGAGAAATATGGCTGGAAAGAGAAAGAGGCAAAGAGAGATACAGCAATACTGCAGCAGCTTGTAGTAAGTGTTATATCTCACCCTAGCGCTGGATTTACATTTTACACTGTTTGGTACTGCTCTATAATGTCCTCTAGACTGCTGGTGTATGCTTTAGAGATATCGTTTTTTTTTCTATAATGAGGGGAGGAGAGAATTGTGGCTAGAGATAAACATAGGCAAATAGAGATACAGCAAAACTGCAGCAGCCTGTAGTAAGTGTTATTTCTCACCCTAGTGCTGTATTCACAACTTAAACTGTTCAGTGCTTCTCTATAATGTCCTCTGTGCTGCTGCTGCTGTGTGCTATAGAAATATTGTTTTTTGTCACTTTCAGTATGAACATTAGGAAAGCTCCCCAAATGGGCATTGAACATATCTGTATACCGTCATATACTCAGTGTAGTTGTATTATTGGGCATACTTTTTTTTTTCTTTTACTTAAAGGGGTACTCCGGTGCTTAGACATCTTATCCCCTATCCAAAGGATAGGGGATAAGATGCCTGATCGCGGAAGTCCCACCGCTGGGGACCCCCGGGATCTTGCACGCGGCACCCCATTTGTAATCAGTCCCCGGAGCGCGTTCGCTCCGGGTCTGATTACCGACGACCACACGGCCGGCGGCGTGTGATGTCACACCTCTGCTCCCGTGTGACGTCACGCTCCGCCCCTCAATGCAAGCCTATGGGAGGGGGCGTGATAGCTGGGGCGGAGCATGACATCACACGGGGGCGGAGGCGTGACGTCACACACCGCCGGCCGTGTGGTCGCCGGTAATCAGACCCGGAGCGAACACCCTCCAGGGACTGATTACAAACAGGGTGCCGCGTGCAAGATCCCAGGGGTCCCCAGCGGCAGGACTCCCGCGATCAGGCATCTTATGCCCTATCCTTTGGATAGGGGATAAGATGTCTAAGCACCAGAGTACCCCTTTAATAGAAAAAGGGACTACAGTTTGTATTTCTTTACTAAACAAAATGAAAATTTAGTCCATACAGTATGTTTTTACCACAGGAGTCAATGGCCGCCATTCAAAGGCATATATTCCGGAATATTCCCAAGTATTATCCTCAAAAGAAGCAAAACATTAGATGTGAACAGAGCCGTACATAGACATGGGATAGTATTAGCCACCATTCCACTGTCCTGAAGGTAGGGTAGTCATTTATTACATCTATGGCGCTAAAGTGATTGATTTCCGATCAATGGGAATGTTTTCTATTGATCGGAACGAGTACAGGACATTGTAATGATCCCCATCAGTTAGTCAATGCCATAATGGTTGTGTCGGAAAAACAGATGTTATTACCAACATTGGAAAAATGTATTGCACAATTCCCATATAGATTACCTATACGAAGAAAAAAATTAGGCGTCGGTCATTGAGTCTGCTGATAATGTCCTAGGACAGTGTTTCCCAACCAGGGTGCCTCCAGCGGTTGCAAAACTACAACTCCCAGCATGCCCGAACAGCCTTTGGCTGTTCGGGCATGTTGGGAGTTGTAGTTTTGCAACAGCTGGAGGCATCCTGGTTGGGAAACACTGTTCTACGTCTTGGTGGATGTGTGAATGTGTGAATCCGATGGTTTGATTCTCTCTTCTATGAGGAACAAGCAGAACTAAACAGAACAATGCCTATTGTGACCAACAGATGGCGCTGCAAATGCCTGTATTCAAAACTGGTCTAATATTATAAAACCTACCTGCCAAAAAAAAAAACTAAGAAAAGTTTTTTTGTTTTTTTTTTCCCCTAAAACACTATTCTAAACATTTCTTTTGTTTAAATAAAAGCAATTTAATATCCTTTTTGGTGCTTTGATGTTTTTTTTCCCCTGCTTCTTGCTGCGGCTCGGCACTTCATTCTTAGGAACCATTCACACGGCGGAATATCTGCGCAGAATTATTCCCAGCGGACATTATGCAAGCAGCATGTGCCGGAAGAACACGCCTGTCTCCATAGATGGCAATGCATTTTCGAGCGGATTCCACAGAAAGAATTCTTTATGCGGAGGCCTGAATCGGAATTTCCGAGGCCACTGTTAATGCCGCAGAAGTTCTGTCGTGTGCACAGTGCAGCAGAGTTCCATGGAGGTGTCTGTATTTCAAATGCAACCTACATATTGTTTAAAAAAAAACAGGGTTTTAGAATAAAAAATTTTAACTGCTTGGTTTCAAGAACTTAAAGGGGTACTCCGCACCTAGACATCTTAACCCCTATCCAGCAGTGGGACCCCCGCGATCTCCCTGCTGCACCCAGCGTTCGCTTAGAGGGTCAGGTGCACGTGACGTCACGATCATGCCTCCTCAGTGTAAGTCTCTCAGTGCACCGGATGTCTGGGGTGCCGCAGCTGAGATTGCGGGGGTCCCCAGAGGCAGGACCCCTGCTTTCAGACATCTTATCCCCTATATTTTGAATAGGGGATAAGTTGTCTAGGGGCGGAGTGCCCCTTTAACCCTTCAGAGTAATGAAAAAATGGTTCACAGTTTTTTTTTCTCACTCTGTTCCATTTTTGGGGACAGGACCAGAGCTAGGCTTCTTGCTGGTAGTACACACACAGGCACTTCCTTTCTCTTACTTACACAGCACATACTTCTCTCTGATATGCCATGACACAGTGCTGGCCAATGTGCACTTGCAGTGTGCTGGGGGTAGTTCACACAGTTTATTACCATAGATGGTATGTGGCGGGAGAAGGGTGTTAATAATGAAATGGGGTTTGCCAGATGTTATAAGCAGAAAGGAAATAAACAGCAGCAGCACCGCAAGACTTTCACTAAGCACTCAGCTGCAACTGAGATGAGATGGAAGCCTTGATTGACCTGGCATGGGCTGCACAAATCCTCTGGACATTCACAGATGCAGGTACACTGCACAGAGCACAACAAGCCCCACTCTTACATTCTGTCATTTGTCCTGATCTAGCTGTTACTAGAGACAGATTTCCTTAACAACAGGCAGTGAACAGCAGAAGAGGGAGAGCTGTTTTTCTGGGGTAAGGAGTTTGGGGGAGGTGTTTAACTGCTATATATCCTGATCCCATAGAGATAGCAGCAGTATATAGATAGAGCTGGAGGGGAGGTGTTTAATAACTATATATCCTGTACCCAGAAAGATAGCAGCAGTATACAGATAGAGCTGGAGTGTAGGTGTATAACTTCTATATATATCCTGATCCTATAGAGATAGCAGCAGTATACAGATAGAGCTGGAGGGGAGGTGTATAACTACTAAACATCCTGATCCCATACATATAGCAGCAGTATACAGATAGAGCTGGAGTGGAGGTGTATAACTTCTATATATATCATGATCCTATAGAGATAGCAGCAGTATACAGATAGAGCTGGAGGGGAGGTGTATAACTACTAAACATCCTGATCCCATACATATAGCAGCAGTATACAGATAGAGCTGGAGTGGAGGTATCTAACTACTATGTATCCTGATCCCATAGAGATAGCAGCAACAGTGTACAGACAGAGCTGGAGAGGAGGTATATAACTACTAGATATACTGATCCTATAGAGATAGCAGCAACAGTATACAGATATAGTTGGAGAAGAGGTATATAACTACTATACTGTACAGTCGTCCCTCAACATTCGATGGTAATCCGTTCCAAATTAACCATCGTTTGTTAAAACCATTGTATGTTGAGGGATCCGTGCAATGTAAAGTATAGGAAGTTGTACTCACCTGTCCCCGCCGCTCTGGACCCGTCACCGCTGCCCTGGATGTCGCCCTCCATTGCTGTCGCCGCGTCCCAGGGGTGTCCCGGTCGCTCCGGAACGTCTCTGCTGCCCGGGATCCCCGCTCTCCGACTACGACGATGTGATGACATTGAAGGAGAGCGCTGGCATAGCAGGGGACCCCAAAGAGGACGTACCAGAGCCCCGAGGACATGTAAGTGATCGTCAGCGGACCACACGGCGCACCATAAACGGCTATCCGGTGGGAACTGAAGCAGTCTGCGCTGACGGATGGCCATTTATGCGATTTGGGCTATCTTAGGTCGGGGGGTCATTGTATATCATTATTCCATAGAGATGGCAGTATACAGATAGAACTGGAGGGGAGGTATCTAACTAATATATATATATATATATATATATATATATATATATATATATATCCTGATGCTATGGAGATAGCAGCAGTGTACAGACAGAGCTGTACGGGAGGAGTCTGGGGGCTGTCAGGATGGTTCTCAAAGGTTATGTCAGCTGACTCCCGATCCCCCATTTACTTTGACATATTAAACACTGTGATTTTCTTTGGGATAGGCTGGTGATCACATGACCTGTATCTCTGGTGATCTGTACGCAGTGGTGTTGTACCAGGTGGCCCTGTCTCTTTTCCAAAGCCTATAAATACATAGTTTACCCCCTTTAGAGGATTAGCCCCTCGCCCCTACCTATAGTGACAACATAGATCGTTGTACTTTAATTATGTCACTTTCTCTCTCCCTGTAAGCTTCAACGCCTCCTCCCAGTTTGGTAAATTTGCGAAAAGGAAATGGAGAAAATCCATAGTAAATAGGAGAATGGGAAAAGGAAATGGCACATGAAAAGGAGCGATAATGGTGAACTTAGAAGCCGGGATCCGGATGATGGATTGTGACAGGCAAAAGGTGACAGAATTAGAAAGGCAACGCTTGGTGTAAGGAAGAAGAGAGAGGGAATGAACTAGTAAATGAAGAAGGATGTGACAGGTGAATGGGAAAGTGACAGCTGTGGTGTCTGCGGAGTAATGAGAGAAAATACCGTGATGGGGGTGACAGGGACGACTCCCAGAGGACGAAACATAGCAGCAGAGCTGAGGAGTAACAGCTACAAGACACATTACTTAATACCTAGAGCAGTATTTCCCAACCAGGGTGCCTCCAGCTGTTGTAAAGCTACAACTCCCAGCATGCCCGGACAGCCTTCGGCTGTCCGGGCATGCTGGGAGTTGCAGTTGGAGGCACCCTGGTTGGGAAATACAAGTCAATTTAACTTTGTAATGTATGTACACAGTGACCTCACCAGCAGAATAGTGAGTACAGCTCTGGAGTATAATACAGGATATAACTCAGGGTCAGTACAGGATAAGTAATGTAATGTATGTACACAGTGACCTCACCAGCAGAATAGTGAGTCCAGCTCTGGAGTATAATACAGGATATAACTCAGGATCAGTACAGGATAAGTAATGTAATGTATGTACACAGTGACCTCACCAGCAGAATAGTGAGTCCAGCTCTGGAGTATAATACAGGATATAACTCAGGATCAGTACAGGATAAGTAATGTAATGTATGTACACAGTGACCTCACCAGCAGAATAGTGAGTACTAGTGTTGAGCGGCATAGGCCATATTCGAATTCGCAAATATTCGCGAATATATGGACGAATATTCGTGATATTCGCGAATATTCGCATAGTCGTAATATTCTCATTTTATTTTCGCATATACGAATATTCGCGTGTGCGAAAATTTACATATTCGAAAATTTACTCAAACAAAAATCAACACGAGCGAAAATTCGCATATGCGAAATTATTATATGCAAATTTTCGCACACGCGAATTTTCGCACACCGGTCTCACACAGTAGTATTAGAGCCTTCTTACACCACATAAGCTGGAAGCAGAGAGGGATGATCACTGTGATGTGTACTGTGAAAAAAATAAAATAAATAAAGAATATTCGTAATTACGAATATATAGCGCTATATTCGCGAATATTCGCGAATTCGCGAATATGCGATATTCGCGAATAAAATTCGAATTGCGAATATTTGCGAGCAACACTAGTGAGTACAGCTCTGGAGTATAACACAGGATATAACTCAGGATCAGTACAGGATAAGTGATATAATGTCCATGCATAGTGACTGAACTTATTCAATAGATTCATTCAATATATACATTTGAAAATGAAGTTTAAATGGGCACTGTCACCAACTTAATTTTTTGATATGTTGTGGTACTTATGTACTACAACATATCTCTAATATACTTTTATTTTCATTTTATTTTTTTCATTAAAAAGGTTTAATTTACATTTAAAAACCGGCTACTGAAAAAGGACTGATTTTGGAGTGGCAATCAGTCCTTTTTCAGTTAGGCTGCACTTGCTCTGATTGACAGGCAGGGAGCGAGCGCAATTGCTCCCTGGCCACTGGCTGGGAGGCCACTCCTCCTGCACATCGCCGCCGCCTCGTTGCCGCCGCTGTCCCTGCACGCCCGCTGCCAGACTCTGCAGTAACTGCAAGTGTAATGAGGGAACGGGGTATGCGGGGCGGGGAGGGGGGGGGTGGAGGAGGGAATGGGCTAGTGCCGTAGCGGGGGGGGGACGGGCTAGCAAAAAATAAATAAATAGGATGGTGGGAGCTACCCTTTAAGTTCACAGTTGTAGTTCTGATTGTATTAATAAATGCGGCTTCTTTAAGATGCTGCAGCAGTGAGGACCCACACTGTGTCATATTGTTTATCAGTGACTGTTGATACATTGTAGCTACTTCATGGGGATGGGAGGACACTTAAGGAGGAACATTAGGGATGTCAGCCGGGGACACAGTGTGACTTGCAGGCATGATTTGATTGACAGGAGCATTTATTGAAACAAAGTGACAGAGATGGAAGAGAAAGTGTGAGCAAAAGTGTCAGAGAAGGGGGGGAGCCAAGATAAACAGAGGGGGAGAGAGAGGAAGAATGGATTAGGGCAATGTTTCCCAACCAGGGTGCCTCCAGCTGTTGCAAAACTTCAACTCCCAGCATGCCCGGACAGCCTTTGGCTGTCCGGGCATGCTGGGAGTTGTAGTTTTGCAACAACTGGCAGCACCCTGGTTGGGAATCACTGGATGAAGTGATAGGGGTAGAAACAGATAGAACCATTAAGGGAGGAGAAGGAATAATGGCGTCATCTTCCTGTGTGTCCCAGTGACGATACCTGCACTGTGACTATGAGTCTACCAAAATGTATTATTATTATATCATATATTAGTATATCATATATTATTATATTATATATATATATATATATATATATATATATATATATACATATATATATATATATATATATATATATATATATATATAATCCAAAAATAAGCAGCACATCAAGAAAGATGAAGGTCTGTAGGCAGGGTGCACGCATGCTGGAGCCACAGTCCTCTGGTTCCTTAGTAATAAAAGTAGTAATATGCAGCACACCGGAATATAATGCAAAGTGCTTTATTCCATGTGGTACAAACGCGACGTTTCGCCGGCCTCACGCCAGCATTCTCAAGTGAGAATGCTGGCGTGAGGCCGGCGAAACGTTGCTTTTGTACCACATGGAATAAAGCACTTTGCATTATATTTCGGTGTGCTGCATATTACTACTATTATATATATATATATATATATATATATATATATACAAAAAACGTGGTCTCAAATGGCTGGAGGTGCTCAACCCCAAATGCGGTTGTGCATTTATACTGGGGGAGCAGATCCCGCCCTTGTAGTCCGTTGCTAAGGGCGATCCCCAGCATAAAAATGCATACAATGGAGGATGCCTGCAGCGGACTACAAGTGCCACAATAGAATCTTCCACCAGATAAACGGTGTGGATGTGTAACAATTAGAATACAATACAGGAATATGGGTGCACTACTGTGGTAGATGTATACAATGACATTGGCTATCCCTCAACACTGATGTTAAAATTGAGACATTCGCCAGTGTATCCTTATATGAAGAACACACCATAGCCCGCACACCAACGCCAAGGTTTCTCAAGATGGTGCGGGACCGAACACTAAACCTGCCTGTGCGTGATAAGCAAAACAGGGGCCAGTGGGCAATTACGGCAGCATTCGGTCGAGTAATTGCCGTAATTGCCCACTGACCCCTGTTTTGCTTATCACGCACAGGTAGGATTAGCGTAGGTCTCGCACCATCTTGAGAAACCTTGGCGTTGGTGTGCGGACTCTGGTGTGTCCTTCATATAAGGATACACTGGCGAATGTCTCAATTTTAACATCAGTGTTGAGGGATTAGCCAATGTCATTGTCTACATCTACCACAGTAGTGCACCCATATTCCTGTATTGTATTCTAATTGTTACACATCCACACCGTCTATCTGGTGTAGGATTCTATTGTGGCACTTGTAGTCCGCTGCAGGCATCCTCCATTGTATGCATTTTTATGCTGGGGATCGCCCTTAGCAACGGACTACAAGGGCAGGATCTGCTCCCCCAGTATAAATGCACAACCGCATTTGGGGTTGAGCACCTCAAGCCATTTGAGACCACGTTTTTTGTTGTTTGTTTAAATTTTATACTTGGAGGTGTGTAAACTCCAAAATTAATGCGCCTTGAATATCTTCTAGGCAGCATTAAGGTAGCACCTGTGAGGCCATGCACCTATATCAGCCAACTCAGGTGGGGCTTGCAGCCTCCCTCCTCCCATTGTATGTGTGCTCAGTCACGCTGGAGGGTACCTGGGAGGAAGTTGTGAGTCGACCGAATGCTGCCGTAATTGCCCACTGGCCCCTGTTTTGCTTATCACGCACAGGTAGGTTAGCGTTAGGTCCCGCGCCATTTGAGAAACCTTGGCGTTGGTGTGTGGGCTCTGGTGTGTTCTTCATATAAGGATACACTGGCGAATGTCTCAATTTTAACATCAGTGTTGAGGGATAGCCAATGTCATTGTATACATCTACCACAGTAGTGCACCCATATTCCTGTATTGTGTAGATATATATATATATATATATATATATATATATATATGATCTTAAAGGGCTATTCCAGATTTTATTTTTCTTCATCCTTTGAGCCCATAATGCCAAGTTATATTACAATGAAATTTGTTTCTATTACCTCCGTACGCCGCTTTGTCCCGTTTTCATGCGCAGGACCCACACACCCGGAAATGATATGCTGCAAAGTCCTTTTAGTTTACTGTTGTCTCTGACCTTTCCCAGCATTCCATGCGGCCAGAGATAAAGATGCCATAAATCACATGGTCTCCAGGGGGCGTGGCTATGCTGCAGCGGGTGGGTGGGTGTATAGCAGGATGGTAGAGATTTACTAATGGTAATGCTATTGTGTCAGCCACAGGGTATATGGGGTTTAGCTGTGCAGTTACTAAAGGGAGCTTTCTTAAACCTTTCTATTCGTGACGCCAGGGTGAGGACTATTCTCTGTATGCTTGTCCTACCGCCACCCGTCCCAAGAGCGATAGGGAGATAGGAAATAATTAATTGTCCACAACCGGAGATTTGCAGAAACTTGTCGGAACTTTTACTGAAGATTTTAGGCAATAATGAACAGGAACAGTCCATATAACAAAGTCTATTTGAGTTTGACAAGTGGCTCTATTGTGAGTCTATTGAGCTTAGGGAGGTAATCGTTGCGCTGATCCACTGGATTTAGGGTTTAGATTCGGTCCAGTAATCACGCTAGCTTTAGCGGGGATTTAGATTTTAACTCACGGTTTAGTTTCAGGCTGAGGCTGGCAGGCTTCTGGCCTAGCTTGTCTTTGGAAGTTGCGCAGATCCGTCCTGCTAGTCCGGCATCCACGAGAGCAGCAACCCAAGAGAGCGATCATTGGCTACAGCTCCCTTATATGGGCAGGGGCTGGACTTAAATGGGCACTGTCACCAACTTTATTTTTTGATATGTTGTAGTACTTATGTACTACAACATATCTCTAATATACTTTTATTATTATTATTTCTTTTTATTAAAATGCTTTCATTTACATTTGAAAACCGGCCACTAGGGGTCTCCCTCCTAGTGGCCGGCTGCAGCCTGGCGTGACGTCATGCCTGAAAAAGGACTGATACGGCCGGGCATCGGTCCTTTTTCATTCAGCCTGCGCTAGCTGTCAATCAGACAGGCAGGGAGCGAGCGCATTGGCTCCCCGGCCACTGGCTGGGAGGCCACTCCTCCCGCACATCGCCGCCTCCTTGTCACCGCCGCTGTCCCTGCACGCCCGCTGCCGGACTCTACAGTAAGTGTAATGCGGGAACGGGGTATGCGGGAGGGGAGTTTGTGATGGAGGGAACGGAGTATGGCGCGGGGGGAGGGAGACGGAGGGGACGGGCTAGCGCCGCATGTAACTAACTAATAGTTTATCTACACAGGGTGCCTCCAGCTATTTCAATACTACAACTCCCAGTGTGCCCTGACAGCCAATAGATGTCAGGGCAAGCTGGGAGTTGTAGTGGTGAAACAGCTGGAGGCACCCTGTGTAGATGAACTAAGGGCGGAAGTCCCCCCCCAGCAGGCATCAGTGACGTGGTGCCTGCTGGGGAAGTCTGCCTGGTAGTGAGCCCACTGCCAGGCAGACAAAAGGCATTTTTAATATAGTAAAAATTTAAATTAAAAGCAGGGAGGGGGTTAGGGATAGATGGGCAATAAGCAGGGACAGAAAAAAAATAGGATGGTGGGAGCTACTCTCTAAGCTCACTGGTCCATAACAACTGTCTATCTTCTGTACTAAGAGTTATGGGTAAACACGTGACCCAAGGACCTCCAAAGGTCCTCCAGCATACTATAGAGGAATTAACATAGTCACATGACCGAAGGTCCTGTGACCGCATCAAGGTAATTAACATTTATATACATTTTATACATATAACACTATAAAATTAGAGAAGGAGGAGGCGACTAGGGGCTGTCCCACCTGGAGGACCCTACCTGAACGTAGTAACTCTGACTTTGGGGACCATCATACAAGGTACGGTATGCAATACGGTACCGGGACACCACACTATCCACCTACCCACTGCAGCATACTGCTCTGGCCTCTTCTACCCAGGCCTGTCCGAAGCAGTGATGCCGGCTGTACTAATCGCACTGACACATCATAGGGGAATTGCTGGGGAGCCGGACAGAGTGTTCCATTACTCCAGCCATTGCTCAGCTACTGGTAACTTGGAGGAGGTAGAAGACCCCGGGGGCCGCTTACCTCTAGTGTCCTCCCATAATCAAGGCATTGGTACCGGATGTCCATGTGGGCCCCTCCTTCTTCCACAGGGCCTCAAGGTGATCAGTGGTTTGGTCAGTGCCCAGACTCCCTGCAGGATCCAATAGTGGTCTGGCCCAACTCTGGATGGATGTTGTGGCCATAATTTGTGCTCATTTTAGGGGTTCCTATTAAAGGGGTCCTTCGGTGGAAATATTATTATTTTTTTTAAATCAACTGGTGCCAAAAAGTTAAACAGATTTGTAAATGATTTCTATTTAAAAATCTTAATCCTTCCAGTACTTATACTCTGCTGACACCTCAGTCCATGTCAGGAACTTTCCAGAGCAGGAACAAATCCCCATAGCAAACCTATGCTGCTCTGGACAGTTCCTAACATGGACAGAGGTGGCAGCAGAGAGCACTGTGGTCAGACTAGAATGAACTACACAACTTTCTCTGTAGCATACAGCAGCTGATAAGTACTGGAAGGATTAAGATTTTTTAAGTAATTTACAAATCTGTTTAACTTTAATTTAAAAAAAAAAAAAATAGTTTTCCACCGGAGTACCCCTTTAAAGAGGGTTATCCCACTCATCAAGCCAGTTGACCTGTACAGGTTATGGTAGTAAAGTGAAGGGGACAGGATAAGAGTTATTAACCCTTTCCTAAGACAGAGTTGTAGCTAGAATTTCCTTTACCTAGACCAGTGCTTCTCAACCAGTGTGCCTCCAGCTACTGCAAAACTACAACTCCCAGCATGCCCGGACAGCCAACGGCTGTCCGGGCAAGCTGAGAGTTGTAGTTTTGCAACAGCTGGAGGCACCCTGGTTGGGAAACACTGACCTAGGGCAAAAATTAATTTTGCTGCCTTCAGCCTTGTATCTAAATACTATGGCAAAGGGGCCTTGGCACCGAGCACCCAGGGTATACGTTTTGCCAGCGCCTCCCCTAGCTACGCCTCTGCCTAAAGGAATCCCTGATTTAACCCTTCACCGATCTTCTTGAACTGAACACACGTGTGAAACAAAAAAAAAAGAGCGTTGTCATTGTGCAAAAGTTCTGGTCTCCGACCCAGGATGACGCCAATTTGATTAATAAAAAGTGTCTCCATCATTATCAGTGTCTTGAGCCTGAATAAGCACAAAAAAAAGATATTTATTTTGCATTAACCCTTTCTTGATTTCAGCTCTCCATTGCTCTTCATACCCCCCACAATTTACTATCTATAGCGGGGTTTCCCAACCAGGGTGCCATCTGGACATGCTGGGAGTTATAGTTTTACAACAGTTGAGGGCACCCTGGTCCTTTTGGCAAAAATAAATAAATGCAATAAAAAAAAAAATGTTTAGTTAATATATATTATTATTATTTATATATATATTATTATTATTATTATTATTTATTTATTTATTTATTTATTTTCCTTTTAGTTCTGATCTATCAATTTTACCATTTTTTTTTTCCCAACCCCCCTTCCCCTGGCTGCATCCTTCTGTTAACCCTTCCTGTCCTGCTGAGGCTGAGTTTGCAATTTACGGATCAGATTTTTTATTTTTTTTTATTTGTTGCACCCCCAGACTGATACAATGCTTCCTCGTCCATCAGTTTGCATAATTTAAAAAAAAAAAAATAAATAAATAAATAAATAAAGTTATCTGCATCCCTCAGTTAACCCTTTCTGTCCTGCTGGGGCTGAGCTTGTGATTTCCAAATTTTATATATTAGTTAATTATTTTTTTTTGTCCGACATGACATCGGTTTGCATAATAAAGAAATAAAATTGAAAAAATTCTCTCTGTCTGTAGCATTAACCCCTTCCCCAGCTGCATCCCTCTGTGAACCCTTCCTGTCCTGCTAGGGCTGAGCTTGTAATTTAAGGATCAGATTTTTTTTAAATGTATTTTTATTAAATTTTTTTTATTATTGTTTTTTCGTCACACCCCAAACTGACACGACATCTCCTCACCCTTCGTTTTGCATATTAAAAAAAATATATATCTTTGTATCCTTAACCTCCTTTTCCTGGGCTACATCCATCCGTTAACCCTGTGATTTAGGGTTCTGATTTTTTTTTGTTTTTTTTTGTCGCACCCTCATCATTCCCTTTGCATATGTAAAAAAAAAAAAAAAAAAAGTTCTCTCTGTAGCATTAACCCCTTGCATTAATGCCTCCCTCTCTCAGCCCTTCCTGTCCTGCTGGGCCTGAGCTTGTGAGCTACAGATCATCTGATTTTTTTTATTTTATTTATTTATTTATTTATTTTTTTGTCACACCCCAGACTGACACCACATCTCCTCATTGTTCAGTTTGCATGTGTAAAAAAAAAAAAAAAAAAAAAAAAAAAAAGTTCTCTCTGAAGCATTAACCCCTTCCCTGTATGCATCCCTCTGTTAACCCTTCCTGTCCTGCTGGGCCTGAGCTTGTGAGCTACAGATCATCAGATTTTTTTTATTTCTATTTATTTATTTTTTTTGTCACACCCCAGACTGACACCCCATCTCCTCATTGTTCAATTTGCATATGTAAAAATAAAAAATAAATAAAAAGTTCTCTCTGTGGCATTAACCCCTTCCCTTTATGTATCCCTCTATTAACCCTACCTGTCCTGCTGGGCCTGAGCTTGTGATTTACAGATCATTTGATTTTTATATTTTTTTTATTTTTTGTCGCACCCCACATTTTCACGACATCTCCACATCATTCTTTTTGCATATGTAAAAAAAAATGTAAAAAAAAAAGTTCTCTCTGTAGCATTAAGCATTAACCCCTTCCTTCTATGCATCCCTCTAAAAACCCTTCCTGTCCTGCTGGGGCCTGAGCTTGTGATTTACAGATCATCTGATTTTTATTTATTTTTTTATTCATTTTTTTTTTGTCGCACCCCAGACTTACACGACATCTCCTCATCGTTCAGTTTGCCTATGTAAAAAAAGAAAAAGAAGAAGAAAAAGAAAGTTCTCTCTGTAGCATTAACCCCTTCCCTCTATGCATCCCTCCATTAACCCTTCCAGTCCTGCTGGGACTGAGCTTGTGGGGACTGGAGGTGGTAGTGGTGGTGTGTGTGTGGGGAGGGAGGAGATGGTGTTTGGTGGGGGTCTGTGAGGGCTGCTGCTCCTGGGTGTTGCACTGTCTCTCAGCTCCAGCATCACCATCAGCAGCAGCACTAGCAGCAGCACCAGCACTACTCCCCGGCTGTGGTTGCTAGGGAAACGGCCGCATGGCAACCGGCTGAGAGCCTGGGGGACGTGTGCTGCTGCTGCAGCTGCCTTGCCTTGCTCATTCTCCAGCAGCAGCGCTTCCCTGCACTCTTCTTCCTCCTCTTCTTCTTCTTCTTCTTCCTCCTCCTCCTCCTCCTGCGCTCTGCCAGGGATCCCAGGCTGACAGGGGCAGCCCCAGCAGTGATGGACATGATGATGTTGGTGCAGGGTGCTGCTGCTTGCTGCTCAAACCAGTGGCTGGCCGCTGTCATCCTCAGTGTGTGCTGTCTGCTGCCCTCCTGCTTGCCCGCTGGACAGAGCATGGACTACTCCTGGCCAACAGTGGACAACCTGGTCGTCAAGCAAGGAGAGACAGCCATGCTTAGGTAGGAGCCCCCTGTGCCCATGCCTTGGCATTGCCACTTCGCTTCCTCTTCTTGTCTTATGTTCTTGTTACTTATTTGGAATTTGCATCGTGTTGTTGTTGTTGTTTTTTTCTCTTTTTGCACTGTGACAACCTATTTTTTTTGGATATTGGGTGTTGAGTTGTTCTTCTCAGGATCTTTGCTCCTTCACACACAGTCACTGTGGCACTACTTTATTTTTTATTATTTTTTATCTATCTTATTCTTGGTTGTGTTGAGCTACAGTGGAGAGACCTCAGGTTTGTGTTGTTTTGTGTTGTTAATTTATTTTTTTTTTTTGGAGATGTCTGTGCATGAAGGTAGGGGGAGCTGTATGGAAGAGATAGAGAGAGTGGAAGTTGTGTAACTAAGATTTGGGAGGGGGGTCATTCTTCAGTACTGCAAGGGGTAAGACTGTTGCCCCCTACACCCCCCCCCTCCCCCCCCCTTTTAAAGTCTTGCATCCATAAAGTCTTGCATCTTGTAACCATTAATGTGTGGTTAAAGGCATTTGGGATAGAGCTAATGAATGCTCTATGACAGTGTTTCCCCACCAGGTTGTTGCAAAACCACAACTCCTAGCATGCCCGGACAGCCGAAGGCTGTCCGGGCATGCTGGGAGTTGTAGTTTTGCAACAACCTGGTGGGGAAACACTGTCATAGAGCATTAGCATTGCGTTAATATGCTAGGTTTAGTGTCACTGTTGCCTGCAAGGGTTAATGGCTTCTCATCCCTATTAATGCATTGCAATGTGTGATCATAGTGATCACAGTCATTGGTGACAAAGCATCAGCACCCCCCCCCCATCTAGATTAGTGCAACTGTTGCCTGCAAGGGTTAATGACTCCTCATCCCTATTAATGCATTGCAATGTGTGATCATAGTGATCACAGTCATTGGTGAACAGTCATTGGTGACAAAGCATCAGCATTATCACCCCCCCCCCCCTCCATCTAGTTTAATGCAACTGTTGCCTGCAAGGGTTAATGACTCCTCATTCCTTTTAGTGCATTGAAATGTGTGTGGTCATAGTCATTGGTGATAAAAGCATTAGCATAGTGTTAGTGTGCATCCACACCCCCCCCCCCCCCCCAAAAAAAAATCTTATCATTTTGCAGACCATGCACAACCCCCAGATGTGCAGACTGTCCCCTCTATCTACTAAATGTCACCAGTCTCTCTTCTGTATAGTTTGCCCATATAGATGCACACAAGTCATAGTGCCCCTCCTGAATAACTCCAGACTTGCTCCCATTGACTTGCACGACTCTCCATCTCCCATCAGTTCATTGGAATCTTGTATTGTGAGGGGGGGGGGGAAATAGCGCTATACCTACTGAAGTGTGCAGACAGGCACAAGATGCTGCTGGCGTCTAATAGTGTTACAGCGTTAAAGCCTCCTTATACTGAGCAGGTATTTGTGCCTCTTAGTCTTGAGTGAGACCACATTCTGTAATACCCTGCTCAGTGGCTTTACAGGGATTTATCATTGCTGATGAGATTATAATAGTCATTAGCTGAGGTGCAGGGGAAGGCACTAGTGTGTGTGTGTGGGTGATGTACACTGTGCTGTTTGTATACTGTTAGTCTATATATATATATATATATATATATATATATATATATATACTGGCTCGCTTCTATAGACATCATACATAGCATTAGCTTTCTGTCCCTGATCATCTCCCTATCAGTAACACTCCAGATCCCATTCAGTTTCCCCATAGGAGATTTTATTTTGATACAATGTAGTCGGAATCTCTGTATTTGTAAATATGTATCACTATTTATCACTTCCACCACAAGCACAATGCCTGCTCAGTATTTGCCTACTGACTTTGAAAGCTGCCATGGTTCTCACTGCAAACACAAGCCCTGACCCTACTTTGTAAGTCATTAGTAGATGGAGATTATGAGCTAAACCTTTGCTGATGTCTTGTCTTAATAAATGGTGTTCACATATGGTGCTGGGGGGGGGGGGGGGGGGGGGGTCCCTTCCCAGTCCTCCATATCTCCTGCATTGGCCATCATTACCTCCCTGCAAACTTTCCTCCCTTATGTTTCCCATTAGCATTGGATACTTTGTTAAAATCCCTTCTTCCCCTTTGCATATCCCAATTTCTCTTCTTCTCGCCTTAGACGTTTACGCCTTTGCTTTATCTCTACAGACACTTTGATCTGTTTTCTCGCCACGAGCCATCTGAATGTAGTTAAAGTCCTGCTCCGCCATTGGGGTCCCTAGGTATGGGGCTCGTCTTGCTGGGGGTGAATACGTTGTACGTTTTTTGTAGCCTTGGCTATTCTGGATTTTAAATGGAAATGTGACATCTTTTTAGGGACATTCCCAGCCGATGAGAGAATGTACTGGCATTTGATGTGTTACATATAGGGTTAATAAGGGGATGAAGAATTTTGGGTTCTTAAAAAAAAAATCAAAAAAAAATCAGTGCAATGAGAGAGGAAAACACAGAGGAATCAGAATACAGGCGAGAGATAAGGAAAGGCTGGGAAAGTGTGAGGGGGATTTATGTAACATCCAATGCATAGGAACTGAATGCAGCCATATGTCCAATCCCTTGTGCTCTGACCTGCAGTGATCTGTCTGTCTGACTGTCTATCTTTTGCATATATATTGCACATCTATATGCATCAAATACCTTCAATCTCAATATACATGAATCCCATGTCTGTCTACCAATCTCATGTCTGTCTGTCTTTCTATCTATTGTATATCTGTCTATCTATCTATCTATCTATCTATCTATCTATCTACTATCTATCTATCTGTCTATATCTATCTCATATCTCTCTATTTTATATCTATCTCTATATCTATATCTATCTATCTATCTATCATCTATCTATCTATTTATCTATCTCATATCTATCTATCTATCTATTATCTATCTATCTTTCTTTCTATCTCATATCTATCTATTTATCTATCTCATATCTATCTATCTATCTATCTATCTCATATCTATCTATCTCATATCTATTTATCTCATATCTATCTATCTATCTATCTATCTATCTATATATCTTTGTATCTCATATCTATCTATCTATCTATCTATCTATCTATGTATCTATCTATCTCATATCTATCTATCTATCCATCTCATATTTATCTATCTATCTCATATCTATTTATCTCATATCTATCTATCTATATATCTATCTCATATCTATCTATATGTCTATCTATCTATCTATATATCTATCTATCTATCATCTATCTATCTTTCCATCTATCTATCTATCTATCTATCTATCTCATATTTATCTATCTATCTATCTCCTACCTATCTATGTATCTCATATCTATCTATCTCATATCTATCTATCTATCTATCTATCTATCTTTCTATCTATCTCATATGTATATATCTATCCCATATCTATCTATCTATCTATCTCATATCTATCTATCTATCTATCTATCTCATATCTATCTTTCTATCTATCTATCTATCTATCTCATATCTATCTATCTATTTATCTATCTCATATCTATCTATCTATCTATCTATCTCATATCTATCTATCTATCTATCTATCTATCTATCTATGTATCTCATATCTATCTCATAAACATTGCATAGATCTCATTTTGTTGTTGTTTTCCTCCATGGGGGCTCATATCGCTCGTACCATCCCCATCTCATTGCGATGCAGCCTCCTTGCCCTGACAAGTCTCAGCTCCTCGGTTTGGTGCTGGAAGGCTGGATTCTTCTCCTATGACTTGCACAATGAACTTGTGTTGTGAACACGTCGGATTTGAGTTGCGAGGCCTGAAAATGAATTCACGTTGACATTTGATTTGTGAATATTTTGCGTTGGGCGCCACCTCATCTACACAGAGTCTCTAATCTGTCTCTCAATGATTGATTATTGGATTTTCATAAAAAGAGATACACGAAGCGGTGTTCATAAAAGAATATATATATATATATATATATATATATATATATATATATATATACAGTGTTACTATTGCGGTGATTCACTAATGCAGAACATGTTATTGCTCTCAAATGTTATTTTACACTCCATGAGGAATGTAAGCTGGAAATGAAGGAAAACTTGGGAACGATGGGCGAAAGACCTCAACAGTGTTTCCCAACCAGGGTTGCCACCAGCTGTTGCAAAACTACAACTCCCAGCATGCCCGGACAGCCAACGGCTGTCCGGGCATGCTGGGACTTGTAGTTTTGCAACAGCTGGAGGCACGTCGGTTGGGAAACACTTCTTAAGATGATGAAATGTTCAGTCACACACAGATCGTCATGCTATTGTGGATATCCATTATTGACTTCATATGATCTTTTTACTAGAGTATTTCCTTTCTGTCCATTCTGTCCATACAGTGGCATGCATAGAAAAAAAGGGCCCCATAGCAGATATCAAAATTGGCCTCCTATTATTGCGTCTGAACCCTCGGACAGAGAGGCTTGGTGTCTATTTCCCCTTTGCTATCCATGACCCAATGGTCTCCACCCTCCTCCATTAATTTGCTGCAATGCCGTTCCCTGGAGGGAGCAGTTCGGCACAGTTTTTTACCAATAGAATTTGGAATGGGACCAACCAGGACAAGGGCCCCATAGCAGCCACATGGTCTACACCCTAAAGGGGTCATTGGAAACCCATCCTTATTTCTTATTTCATACAAAGTTGTCCATAAAGGACTCACAAACCTAAGTCCTTTGTGGGAGGACTCATGTTTTGGCGATCAGCTAATCGGCGGGATCTCTGCATTCTGAAAAGTCTCTTTTTTTCCCATTGATATAAATCATTTGATGTTCTTTTCCTAATGAATTGTTTATCAACTGGATTTTTCCTTGCAATGGGGTCCCCCACCCCATCGTAGACAGTTCTGACACAACCCCCTACCCACGTGCCTCTCTCCTATTCATTTCTATGGGTGTTACCGAAACAGCTGAGCAAGCGTGATGGTGCAAAATCCCAGACCTCCCACTTGTATCTAGGACCTATCAGAAGACTTTGTCTGGATGTCATCTGATGCCAGCCAATTGCCGTTCCCCATTTTACTCAACATATCAACTCACATTGTCTCCGTGATGAAACGCGCTCCTTGGACTCCGGTGCGCTCCCATGGCCTGCGACTGTGAAATACGTTTTTTTAAATTTTTATTATCATTATTATTATTTTTGCTCCCCAAATGTGGATTGAACTGTAAATGGAAGCTTCGCACAAACACCTAGTTCTACCGAGATTTACTGCGGCTGCTTTAAGCCGTAGATCTTTGATTTCACAATGCGGTTTGCTGAGATTCCTAATATATATGAGGCTGAAGTGTTCCGGCGGAGTAGATTGATAAGGAGGGGGAATGGGAAGTTTGTCTCTCGCCTGTAAAAAAAAAAAATGGATGTATTCAAGTAATTCTCCCTTATCTTCCTTGTCTGCGGAGAAAATGTGTAATACTGGAAGGGTTAAATGGGATGCGTAAAGGAAGGGGGCTGCAGAATGCGTTTATCGGCTGAGATACAAATGTTTTATAATGTTTTTATTTTATTTCTTAAGGCAACATTGAAATCTCAGTGCCTGGCGCAAGGGCAGGATTCCACAATAGAAAATTGAGTACACGTTTCCCGCACCAAAATCTACATGAATTTAACTCCCAGGCCATTTTATATGGCCACTTTATTTTAAATACTGCATTCAGAGAAAGAAATGGACTTATTGCTTACTGATGCATTGCCACATTGATTTTAGGTTAAAACCAGGGGCTTAGCTATAGGGGCTGCAGTGGTAGCAGTCGCAGCAGGACCCCAAAGCACATCTGCCCCATAAGAGATCAGTATTATAATTGGCACAGATTTTGTATTGGGGCACAGAAGCTACAAATTACGCCTCTGGTTATAACTCATCGGATAGCCAGAGCGCGGAAAGGCGCTTATCGGAGTTCTAAACTGCTGCAACATACTATGTGACAATACGCACAGGTCATTGGCTTTCTGATACCAACCCTACACTTCAGGGCCATATTATGGCTTTGTAAAATTGCTGACTTGCATTAGGCCCTAATACAGCACCAATAGACTTTGGGGCTCCACCGTACTTCAAACTGCCACTCATCAAAATATAAAAAATACAGAGAGGCCATAAAAATCACCAGAAAAACAAACCGATGCGTTTCGGAAAACCATTTGTCAAGGTGTGACTAGATACAAAATCTATTTCCGAATAAATACATTAGACTGACATAAAGGCCACTCACATTCTCTTTTTGGACCCACTAGGCACAAAGAAATGTGCAGGTGGCACTACTGTTTAAAGGGGTACTCCGCTGCACAGCGTTTGGAACAAACAGTTCCGAATGCTGGAGCTGGCACCGGGAGCGTCATGAGGGGGCGGGGCTATGACGTCACGCCCCACCCCCTCAATGCAAGTCTATGGGAGGGGGTGTGACAGCTACCACACCTCCTTCCATAGACTTGCATTGAGGGGGCGGGGTGTGATGTCATGAGGGGGCAGGGCTATGACGCCAAATGCTGAGCAGCGGAGTACCCCTTTAAAATACTAGGGTTGGAACGGAGTTGTAAAAAATGTATATATCCGCGTGCTGGAGGGGAAACATAAACGCAAGGTTTCTGCTCACACTAAAGTCCAGTCCAGTAATGTATGAGTCAATAAGTAATGATAGAGAAATGGGCACTCACCCTGTTAAAATGTAGTTTTGAATTCATCATGCTTAAAACACTCTCATGGTAATGGAACAAAAACAGACTCGGCGGCCGCCCAGTCTGTTTTTGTTCCATTGCCATGAGAGTGTTTTTGTATGAAAAATTAAAGGAGTTCTGCGGCGATAAACAACTTATCCCCTATGCGCAGGATTGGGTATAAGAGTCTTATCGCGGGGGTGTCCGACCGCTGGCACCCTCCGCGATCTCCCATACACCGGGCATTGCTGCGGCTCTGCGTGGATAATGCTTGTGTCGTCGACCTCACTGAGGTCAACAGACACGCCCCCTCTATTCAGCTCTATGGGAGAGGCTGTGATACACGAACGCTGCATCTCCGCCTCTCCCATAGAGATACATGGAGGGGGCGTGTCGGCCGCGGCGTAATGCTGCGGCAGAGCCGGGGCCCCATATAGGAGATTGCGGGGGGTTCCAGCACCCGGACCCCCGCGATCAGACACTTGGGTGTCTATCGCCGCAGAACTCCATTAAAAGCTACGTTTTAACAGGGTGAGTGCCCATTTCTCTATCGTTACTTGTTGGCATAAAAATGTTTGTTTTCTGTTGCATTAATATGGAATTTGAAAGCCGGTTGGGATTTGCCCCATTATATATTCTTCCTCAGAACTATTGCTTCCATGGGTGATTTCAGTGTCTGCCGGAGGACTTGTATGGTGGCATACAGAATGTCTATAAATCTGTAGTATGGAAGTATGGCAATTCGGTGTGCCCCGCTATAGATTCAGCGCGCTACTTTATGTTGCATTTTTTACTATCAGGATAATGTAGCATGCAAGAAATCAATGGAAACCCGGCAAAACATTTGTAAGTCAATGGGGGATCAGAGGTCTCCAACCTGTGCCTCTTTCAGCGGTTGCAAAAGTACAATTCCCAGCATGCACTAGCAGCCCGTGTCTGTTGGATCATACTAGACACAGGTTAGAAATCATCGCTGTAGAACATGAATCATGGATTATTGTAACCAGTTCTTCATTTCCATCATAGACTTTGTAAAAACTATGAGGACGTGTAGACGGAGCCCGATTCATTGCAACATCCAATGGTTCCAGTTCATAATGGTTTATTAAAGTATTTAGGGCTTGGAGTTCCAATCTCTTATGTACCTGCTTTGTCTATAGTAGTAGTTGAGTTTATTTTATGGATTTTTGTGTCTACTATAAGCTTAGAGGAAAATGGGGCAACATAACTCCTAGGGAGTTCCTGAACTGAATGTGTGTATGTGTTGTATCTGTGTGTATGCCTCCTTCCACTCTTCTGTCTAGGGGATCCCAATCAAATAATTTCTATGGTGCCCACTGATAGTTTACCATCTGTATAGGTATAGGCTGAATTTTTCTGCTATTTGCATACCACTGGCGTACAAGAAAGTGGGGCCTAAAATATCAAAATGGCACTCCTATCATGCCTGCCCAGGACAAATCTGGTGTTTATTTTCATTTGTATTCCATGACCCATTGGTCAGTACCCTCCTCCATTATTTTTCTGACAATGTAGTTCTGCACAGTTCCTTACCAATAAAAAAGGAATGGTACCAACCAGTATGGATCCTCCTCTCTTCAAGGGCCCCATAGTAACCTCATGGTCTGCCATTAAGGTACTTATGTCCTTGTTGCCCATGGTGCAGCAATGGGAGTTGCACAATCTGGACCCTTTGCCTTGAGGAGAGAGGGCACAGACCCCTAATAGGGGTGCAGTGTAATATAATGGAAATGATTGTAATATTTCGTAGAGTTCACTTTCCCCATTATACCAAATACTTCTAAACACTATGATGTCATGTGGACCATCGGTGATTTGTCGTAGGATTCAGACATAGCATGTTAAGACATATCCCATAGGGGACAAAGGGGACCTTCATTTTCATTAACAGTGGGGGTCTCAGCAATCAGACTCCCACCACAAAGTCAAATATGACCTATCTTATGGATAGGTGATGCCTTCTAATCTTGGGATAACTCAATTCAGTTTGACTTGAAGTTAAGCCTCCGCCACTAGAACTATCTGTCACAGTAATCCTTTGTATAGCATAAGAGGCTTTTTGAGTATCAGCCCCACATCTGCCCATTGGCTGTGTCTAGTAGGGCAACTCAGCTCTATTGGCATAAAGTGGGCAGAGCTTCACTGCCATACACATCCCATGGACAGATTTGGCATGGTTCTAATCCTGGACACCCTTTAAGCCAACCTTTACCACTTTAAAACAATAGGCTGAATCTGAGCTTATGGCCAATGTATGGGGCACAGGTCAAGGGAAAGAAAGACTGGGGCACACTGAATTTTAATATCCTTGTCCCTGTAGGAGATAAGCTGATTTCAGAGGTGACTGGCAGCAGCCTATTCCCTTATCCACATGTCGTGAAGTCACAAAAAAATGCTGTCAACCCAACTAGAATTCGACCAACTCTTCTTGAATGAGGATTGCCAAGGGGTGGTAGACTCTTTGGGTAAAACCAACATTTCCAAGACGTCACTTCCAAGACGTTGTGAAAAAAAACTCCCTCAAAAAGTGAATGTGCTGGACCTGTTGATGTCAAGTTGGTCTCCAAACCTGGAAGAGACAACATAGGAATACTGTTTATAGAGAATATTTTTTAGTTATTTAAAGTCTTTGAGCTTTTTGACACCTGACCTATGGTTTCTTCCTCTAGTCCAGTGGTTTCAAACTGTGGCCCCCCCAAATGTTGCAAAACTTCAACTCCCAGAATGCCCGGACAGCCAACGGCTGTCCGGGCACGCTGGGAGTTGAAGTTTTTCAGCATCTTGGGGGCCACAGTCATTGCCTTCAACGTCCTACATCCAACTCCAAGCAGAATGGTCTTCTCCATTGAGTTTGGTCTACTTGGTGTGTTTAGTAGAAGGTTGGGCTTAGTCTTCTTTCACACTGCTGTTAGCACCCAGCAGTGTGGCGGCTGTAGGGGGAGCTAGCGGGAGAAAAATGACCGCATGTGCCGTCTTTTTCTCCCGTTAGTCCCGTCAAAAAACAACAGTGCCCGACAGCCCCCATTATAGTAAATGAGAGCCATCAGGACCCGTTGTTGCCCGTTGCTCCCCGTCATGAGAACGACCGTTAAAGTCACAAAACAGAAAAGAGACTTTAATGGCCATTCTCGTCAGGGAGCAATGGCAGTGTGAATGAGGCCTTAGTTGACCAAGGATCCACTTATTCCTTGTTTACTTTCTCAAAGCAGGAAACATCAAACACCACTACTGACAGGGAACCCTGCCATAATAGAGTCGTCTTTCGTATTTCTGATTTTATCTGGAGCCTGTAGTGTCCCCTCTCTATTCCTCCTGGATGGACTGCCCAACCGAGTCCTCCCGCTGTGTATGGCAATATCTGGGATGGTGGGGACGCTATATTGCCAGGCTTAATTAGTTACCAACTAACCTGGTGTCTATGATCTTGGTCAGTTGTAGCATTTGATTGGTGTTTTATTTTGCTAGGTTGTGAGTGTATACTACTAACTAATTACTGCTCTGTATTTTTATTATTGCACATTTCCCTTGTTCGTGTCCCCTGAGGAAGTTCATGTGTCATTATGTAAATCGACACATTTACCGAAACACGTTGGGATGGGGACGTTACTGTGCATGGAATTTCTAAATTTGTACTTGTTCTATGCAGGAGCACCATTATCTATGCAACCAAGTTGTTGTTGAAATAGGTGATCGGCAGGTGACGATTTGACCTTTTAGTATTGTTTAATTACTTTTCATATATAAAAGTGGGGATTCACTTTTTCCTTTTGTTATGTGGTGATTTTTAATCGTCTCATTTAAAATATGTTTTAAAGGGGTTATCCAGGAATAGAAGAACACAGCTAATTTCTTTCAAAAACAGCTCCACGTCTGTCTCCAGGTTGGGTGTGGTATTACAACTTGGCTCCATTCACTTCAATGGAACTGAGCTGCAGAACCACACCCAACCTGGAGACAGACAGGGAGCTGTTTTTGAAAGAAAGTAGCTCTGTTTTTCTGATCCTGGATCACCCCTTTAATATGGCACCTCAGTCCTAGTGACATATTCACTTTGGTTATACTGCTTTCTGTGAGGTTCTAACATCGGGCATATATGTTGTCTTAGGATTTTTTACACATGTTTACCGAAACATCAAATACCCAAGACGTCAACTCAATGACCCCCATTTACTAATAGTGGAGTGGAGTTTTCTTTGTGAGTCTTTGTTTCCGACTGGTATTTTTCCATGGTATTTACTCTTGTATCTTGTATTTGGCGATTTTCCCTACATTTTGTTCTTTTTACACTTGTTCTGAGCTGTTGGGTTATCTATAGCTTATTATATGTGTAAAAATTTGTAAATGTGTAGGTTTCTTTAGATTTTTTGAGACACGCCCCTTTTCCCTGATGGCCAAACCCCTTTGTAGGGTTTTGTGAGTAAAATGGAGAGTAAGTAGGGTTTTTTGGATTTATTTGTTGTTGGAAATTCTAGTGCACAACACATGCGGCACAAATAAACCCTACAAAATCTACTTGGAAAAACCTTAGTAAATGAGGCCCAATATGTTCCGTGCCCCACTTGTTTATTCTTCACTTTGCACACCCGTATGTTATCAATATTCTACATGAATTTATTTTAATTTTTTTTCCTTTATAATATTTATTTTACCTTGTATTTTAACAGTTCTTCCCCATTGGGGAAGACGTTTAAAGCAAGTAGTTGGTATTTGTAGATATTAGTCGTTATCAGCAACTTAAAAAAAAAACAATGAAAAAAAAATTAATAAATAAATAAAAATTCCACAGGGACGCCTGTCAATTCACACAAATTTACTGCTTGACTCTTCAAGTTGTGCCTCTAGAGGAATTAATAAGCTGTCATCTTGTTCCAGGAGTTATGAGATAAAAATGCTGACCACTGGATGTTCATGCTTACCACCATCTGCATTGGCAGCCATGTGTGCGGAGGACGGCTTTAATTGTGAATCACTGGTGGCCCCATATTCACCCATGAAAGCGGCGAAAATAATGAATGCTAGAAAGGGGTAGTGTATTCCCAAGAAATTGGTTTGGGAAAAAAGAAATCTACAGTAATTGGCAACTTGTGGACTATTGACTCAGAACCTAAATGCCTATATCCTTCCATGCAGAATGTAAAAAAAATATATATATATATATATATATTTGAAATGTATTTTAATAAAACATTTTTCATTGTTAAAATGATCCTTCTCCATCGTGTCCGATTTATTTACGCCTGGCTGCCAGAAAAGACAAATTATTTCTCCAAATCCACATTCATAGTACATAGTCATAGAATATCCCCGGGGTTTGGGAGTCCACTGTAAACCAAGTTGGTAATAATGTGTGAAGGTATCATCCCCATCATGTGCCAGAATGAAACACAGAGTTCCCATTTAAATTATACTAGGGTGAGCTCATTATCTTTTACTGGGTAAATATCATAACTATACAATCTCATATTACTATAAAACTGTCCACTCTGTACAAGAATATAAGTGCTATAATATTGCTCCATATATAAAAATATACAGTAACTACTATAATACTGTCCAGACTCCTTACTACTATATATAAACTACATGTACTTCAAGAATATAACTACAATAATACTGCCCCTATGTACAAGAATATAGCTACTATAAAACTGCCCCTATATACAAGAATATAACTCCTATAATACTGCTCCTATATACATGAATATAACTACTATAATACTGCTCCTATATACAGGAATATAACTACTATAATACTGTCCCCTATATACAAGAATATAACTACTATAATACTTCTCCTATATATAAGAATATAACTACTATAATACTGCCCACTATATACAAGAATATAACTACTATAATACTGCTCCTATATACAAGAATATAACTACTATAATACTGCTCCCTATATACAAGAATATAACTACTATAATACTGCTCCTATATACAGGAATATAACTACTATAATACTGCTCCTATATACAAGAATATAATTACTATAATGCTGCCTCCTATATACAAGAATATAACTACTATAATACTGCTCCTATATACAAGAATATAACTACTATAATACTGCTCCTATATACAAGAATATAACTACTATAATACTGCTCCTATGTACAAGAATATAACTACTATAATACTGCTTCTATATACAGGAATATATCTACTATAATACTGCTCCTATATACAAGAATATAACTACTATAATACTGCTCCTATGTACAAGCATGTTTCGTTAATGATGTAATGATGATGTCATGCTTGGTAATTTTATACAACAGGCATAGAACAAAAGCAATATAACAAGACGATAGATATATACAGTGTAAAGACGCTATCCCCAGGCAGCGGAGGAGCAGAATCTTCATTACATATCATTGTGTAGGTATTAAGCACTTAAGCCATTTCGGAGGAGGGGGGGTATCAGGGGAATATTTACAGGAAGCACTGAGTGTTCTAAAAGGTCACGGGCCCGGGTATTAGCTTATACTAGAAGAATGCGGAGCCCTAAGAGAATTGAAGAGATTTTTACATATAACACTGAGTTTAACTTTTGTTTTTCTTGCTCGGGTAATTGGACAAGTTGCATGAAGCCGAAATGAAACATGGCTGCAGTGTTAAACTGCTAACAGTTCAGTACGGAGCAGAGACTTGAGTCTATGAGGCTGTCTGGTGCCTACAAATCACTTGGGAGGAAGCTGATGGGGGATGAAATGCGTTAGAAACAAATGGGATTAGAAAGAAAAGTCCTTCTGCTTCTCCCAAAACAGTGCCTCCCTTGTTCATAGTCTGTATATGGTATTGCAGTTCAGTCCCTATAGAGTTAAATAGACTTGAAAAGTGTTTCACATAAGGGTGCCTCCAACTGTTGCAAAACCACACCTCTTAGGTTGTCTGGACATCCAAAGGCTATAGGTGATAGCACACACTAAAGCCTATATCGCCCTGTATCAATGGATCACCTGCTCTTAAATGGGAAACCCCAGACTCTTGCCTTGCTCTAATACCCCCTAGTATAGCTCTAAAACACTGTTTTTTCAACCAGGTTGCCTCCAGCTGTTACAAAACCACAACTCTCAGAATGCCCGGGAAGCCAAATGCTGAAAGAAAAGTAAAGGTGATAGCACACACTCTACCCTGTATTGCCCTGTATTGATGAATCACCTGCTCTTAGAAGGGAAACCCCGATCTCTGGCCTGGCCCTTAAAATCCCTAGTATAGTTCTAATAGAGTGTTCTCCAAGCAGGTTGCTTCGATGCTGCAAAACTATAACTTCTAGCATGCCCGGCCAGCCAACGGCTGTCCGGGCATGGTGGGAGTTGTAGTATTACAACAGCTGGAGGAATCCTGGTTGGTAAGCACTGGTCTAAGCAATGGATTTAAAGGCTATGGACTTTTTTTTTTTTAATTATTCATGCAAAATCAAAGGGTACCTCTAAAGGTGCTCCCAGGGGCAGGATATGTCCAAAAATATCGGGCCTGCTCTTGATCCCATGACCTGCTTGCAGACTTTCGCGATCTGCAGAGGGAGTTGCTAGAAGTTCCATAGACTTGTATAGGACTTCTGGAAGCTCTGTCTCCAGTTTGCGATAGTGTGCAAGCAGGTCGAGGGATTAGAAGTGACCCCTATATTTTCAGACATATCCAGCACCATTAGAGGTAAAACTTTATCTAAATAGTCTGTATCTAATCAGAGGGCATACTGAGGATAAGATAGTGTGCTAAAGATTGGTTTTCAATATGTTGTGATGGCTAAACCCCTTTAAGGGGAGTCTGGGTAAAACATTTATCAGGACTATTTTAGTCCCTTGTAAGTTTTGCTATCCCCCTTACATATGTGAGTTTTAGCGATTGCATCAAGTAGCAAGGTGTACAGATTAAGATTAAGGAGAGAAGGGAGAGCATACATGGAGGACAGCTGACACTGGCTGTAGATAGAGAGGAACACACACACACACTGCAGGGGAGAAATAAAGGAGTACTCCAGGACTTGAAAACTTATTCCCTATCCTAAGGATAGGGCATAAGTTTCAGATTGCGGGGGTCCGACTGCTGGGACCCCCTGTGATCCCCGTACGCGGCCCCAGCAGTCCACTGGAAGGGGCGTGTCGACCAAAACTGTATGAGAGAGCCGGAGCGCTGGCTTCGGCAATCTCTGGCTCTGCCATAGCACTGTATTGAGGGGGCGTGTCGGACGCCGCTTAGTGCGGTGGTTGACACACACTATCTGGCTGGAGAGCCTGTACCCCGTATGGGAGATCATGGGGGGGTCCCAGTGTTGGATACCCGGTGATCTGAAACTTATCCCCTATGCTTAGGATAGGGGATACGTTTTCCAGTGCTGAACTACTGCTTTAAATAGTGCAAGTGTAGAGAAAAAGCAGAGCACCAACTGCAAACTATAGTCTCACATGAAGAAGAATCTGAAGCTACAATCTTGCTCTAAAACGGTGTAGCAAGGGGTCTAAAAATGAAACATAACCCCTAACATATGTAAAAAAAAATCCATTTAAAGGTGTCCATAGCTTATGATTAATGGGGTTGTCCAGTGAAAGTCAACTTATCCCCTATCCACAGGATTAGTGCCTGAGCATGGGGTGGGAGGGTGTGCATAGGGTCCGACCACGGGGACCCCTCACAATCTCCTAAATGAGAACCCCGCACTCTAAGAGGCATCTCCAGCGCTCCATAGAAATTAATAGGGTGGGTTCCGTCTACAGCACTCACTCATCTCAGAGAACTGGGGGCCCATCTAATAGGTTGCAGGTTGTCTCATCGTTCGGACCATCAGGGATCAGACGCTTACCATCAATCCTGAAATTGGCTTCTACAGAACACATTCCTGAAACAGACAGTGCCAAAAAGTCTCACAGGAACGTGTATTGCGTAAACATTTGTGATATTTTACATGCAAAAAAAAAAAAACAATGCAAAGACAATAATAAATTCTCCCCAAAAAGTCTATGTTAGTACTGGATATAGACTCAGGCCAGCAAGGGAATAATATAACCAATGAAAATGCCTAGGAATGAATTAAAGAGACTCTTAGCATGCCCATAAGAAAAGCACCTAGATAAAGTACATAAGAATAGCAGCAGAAATGCTACAAATTGGGAAAAAAAGTAAACACGTAGAAATTATTACTAAATGAAAGAGTGAAGTAGAAAGAAGGATGTTCCTGGCATTTCCCGCGTGTATCGTCTCAGACTGAGCCTTCCTCACCCCTGGCATCGTCGATGATATATTTATACACTTTATCTTCATGCTTGTATTATGGGTATAATAAAAGGCTCTTTATTTCAATACGAAGGCATTTTCAGTAGTGATACCCTATTTCTCTGTTTCATACGTGGATATAGGTATTTCAGCCTCTCTTATCTGCCCATTGATGGGATCGGTTTGCTTCATCTGCTTGCATTGAATTTCTATCACTAAAATTGATAGAGGTGTCAGCAGAGAGAACTGTGGTCAGACAGAAAGGAAATGTAAAAAAGAGAAGAAATTTCTGTGGAGCATACAGCAGCTGATAAGCACTGGAAGGATTAGGATTTTTAAATAGTAGTCATTTACAAATCTGTTTAACTTTCTGGCATAAGTTGATTTAAAAGAAATGTTTTCCAGTGGAGTACCCCTTTAAGGATGGTCTGAGATATAACCGATTACTGTGGTTTGTACTCCCTTGGCTTCAAATGGTTCTTATTTTATCACCAGCGCCTCCGCAGGGGAAACAAAGCATTGCACAGTGATTTTGGTAAATTCTAAATAATGGGGGAGGGGGTCATTTTTTTACCTGAAAATGTCAAAATAGTTGAATGTACTAGAGGTTATTATACACAGTTTACCCTATTTATTATCTTGTAGGCCTTGGCTGTAGACTGTTTCACCCAAGTATTTTAATGGGATGTTTTTCTGACTGTCCCGGCCCAACCGCGGACTTAACAACCCATAGTGACAGCCTCATAGGTTCCAATGGGGATGTCAGTCCGAGCCATTACACCTCCAGTTGCCCCATGTCAGTCTGCCGTAATATAGGCGCAGAACTGGTAATATACACATACAAAACTAATCTCTCTCATCCATTCAGTATATACTGCACAAGACTGAACCTTATTACCATAGAAGGAATTACGAGTCATTGACCAATATCTCACAGATATTCCAGGACTCTGGAATTGATACTGGAATTGATCGCTTGATACTCTACAGTGCACAAAGGGTGCCATAAGACCAGTATAGCATAATGAAGTGAGTTATCACATAGGCTTCAGTGGCAAAAAAAAATTCTAATCGGCACTTCATGTTGGGGTGGGGTGGTGCGTTGTTTTGTCGGTGCAATGGTGCTCTACTAAGGCCTCTGCTTATCAAAGGGTTCTACAGAATTAGGATTCATGGCAATAGAGCCAATGGCAATAGAGAGTCATGGCAATAGAACCAATGGCAATAGAGAGTCATAGCAATAGAGCCAATGGCAATAGGGAGTCATGGCAATAGAGCCAATGGCAATAGAGAGTCATGGCAATAGAGCCAATGGCAATAGAGAGTCATGGCAATAGAGCCAATGGCAATAGAGAGTCATGGCAATAGAGCCAATGGCAATAGAGAGTCATGGCAATAGAGCCAATGGCAATAGAGAGTCATGGCAATAGAGCCAATGGCAATAGAGAGTCATGGCAATAGAGAGTCATTTACCCTTGGCAAAGATTGAGTTATGACTCAAAAGCTGAACTATAATTGGCGCCACCTATACCACATAGCACATGTGACCTATACCACTGACCCCAGCAATGGTGCATCGTTTAGATTATTGATCTCCAAACAAGTTGTAGGTTTGCAACAAGTGGAGGTCCACAGTTTGAGGGCTACTGGTTAAGATGAATTATACATAAAAATACTTAGTATAAACAAAGGATTGTAGGCCATGCATATCATAGAAACAGCAGCAACAATATACAAATAAAGCAGGAGAGGATGTGTTTAACTTATATATATCTTGATCCCATAGAGATAGCAGCAGCAGTATACAGATAGAGCTGGAGGGGAGGTCTATAACAACTATATACAATATACTGATTTCAAAGAGAATGCAGCAGTATACAGATTGAGCTGGAGAGTAGGTGTATAACTACTATATACTAATCAAAAACAAAAGTAAAGGTGTTGGTACACACTCTAGTACACTGTAGTACTGCCCTGTATCAATGGATTACCTGCTCTAAAAAGGGAAACCCCGATCTCTGGCTTAGCTGCAAAAATCTTTAGTATACCTCTAATACAGTGTTTCCGAACCAGGATGCCTCCAGTTTTTGAACTAGAAATCGGTCATGATCTTTTTCAAATACATAATTTTTATGCTCTCCTGCTTTATACTAGATCATTCATCTATTTATTTTATTTTTATGCTTTGCAGCACAACACAGATATACAAAGAGCACAGAAAAGGCTTCACCGGGTACTAATTGACCCTCATAATAAATCGCACTTGTAGCTAAAAGCACTTTCCATAAGGTACATACAAACCAAATGGCAATACATCAACGGCAAAGTGCAAAGAGAATAAGATATGTTAAATGTATCTACATGTGTCGCATTGCTTTTAAGTGCACAGACACACGACGGAGTAATAGGAAAATAGAGGCAATTTGTGTATGGAAAGGTAAGAATATCGTATTCCACATAGAGAGATACTTGTATATTGAAATGCGGGAACTTCTATTCTAAGTAACAAAAGAAGCGGAAAAAAAAAAAAAAGGCCTCGCAAGGAGGTAAATAATTCTGGAGGCAATGAGCCCCCGGAGATTAAACACTGAACGCTTTGGATCTAGAAGACTTCCTAATTCAATGTATGCACAGTAATTAACATGTCGCTACAAGGAGCTTAGATGAGACATTTTCAATGCATTCGGAATATACCCGGCCACCAATGTGAGACGCTTCCGAGTTTACAAGCTTTTTTAACAGTTTCCATTTTTAGACATACGCAACGCTTTTTTGGTAACACGAATCTCGTTCTGACACATAAGCTCAGAGATTTATTTATTTATCCTATTTATTTAATTAATTCATTTGAAATGAATTTATTTACTTATTTATTTTTATTTAGTTGTTTTATATTTATTTATTTATTTACTTATATTTTTTTATTTGAACAACCTGTTTACTCTTTTTTAGGGCCAGGCCAGAGACCTGGGTTTCCCATCTAAGAGCAGGCGATCCATATATACAGGGTGGTACTATGAAGTACTAAAATGTGTGCTATTACCTTTACTTTTGTTTCAGCATTCGGCTGTCCGGGCATGCTGGGAGTTATAGTTTTGCAACAACTGCAGGCACCCTGCCTCAGAAGGTTAAAGGGCTTCTGTAATTAAAATGTTTTTTTGGTCGGCTCAGTGTGCGCCAATATTCTAAGTTAAAATGTTGTGGTAATTTTAGTGCATTTTTTGTTGATTTTCAGAAGCATCCCTTTTTTCAGAAGCCACACCTTTTCCCACTATGTCACACCCCCTCACAGCATAAGTAGCAAACAGCATCTAAAATGTAATTCACGTGGCTAAAAATTAGATTTTGTCACCTCTTTCTATGAAACCACGCTTTTCCCCTGCTATGTCACAATCTCTTTTCCGCATGAGTGGCAAACAGTGCCTAAAACGTGTGGCTTCAGTCCTTTTTATGAAGCCACACCCATTTCCTGCTAAATCACACCCCTTTGCTGCATTAGCAGTAAAAAGTGCCTAAAATAAAATATAATGTGTCTAAAAATTAGATTTTGTTGGATTATAGCCACTCTTTATTCTATGAAGCCACAACAATTTCCCCCTAAGTCACAGTGCCTAAAATGTGATACATGTGTCTAATTTTGTTGGACGTAAGCCGTGCCCCTTCCATGGCATGTTGGGAGTTGCAGTTTTGCAACAGCTGGAGATTTCCTGGTTTGAAAAAACTTTCTTAGAGCTATACTAGGAATTGTATGGGCCAGGCCAGAGATCGGGGTTTCCCTTTTAATAGCAGGTGATGCATTGATACATGGCGTTACTACAGTACAAACTTAACCTTAGGTGTTGCTTATGATTGACTAGAAAACTGTTTCCCAATGGCTTTCCAGGCATGCTGGGAGAAGTAGTTTGCAACAGTGGGAGGAGGCCTTGTTGGAAAACATTGTATTACAGCTATGTTAGAGATTTTTATGGGCCAGGCCAGAGATTGAGGTTTCCCTTTTAAGAGCAGGTGATCTATCGATACAAGGTGATACTATGGTACAAACTCAATCCTCAGTGTTGCATATGATCGACTAAAAAAAACAGTTTCCCAACGGTTGTCTGGACTTGCTTGGAGTTGTAGTTTTGCAACAGCTAAAGGCACCCTGGTTGGGAAACACTGTATTAGAGTTATACTAGGGATTTTAGGGCCAGATCAGAGATCGGGGTTTCCCTTCTAAGAGCAGGTGACCCATCGATGCAGGGCATTACAAGAGTATAAACTTAAACTTAGGTGATGCTTATGATTGACCTGAATACTGTTACCCAAGCAGTGTGCCTCCAGCTGTTGCAAAACTACAACTCCCACCGTGTCCAGACAGCTAAGCATGCTGGGATTTCAAGTTTTGCAATGGCTTGAGAGACAGGGGTTATAGATCACTTCTCTAGAGTCTCACTTATAATCAACAGCAGCAGAAGTACCATTATTTTTTCTACCTGAATCTTAACCAGTCACCCCGGCATAAACAGTGCAATCTCTCGTCATCACTTAACAAGACCAATGCGTGGAAGCACAATATTATTATTTTTTTTTTTTCTAAACGGATGAGATGTCTCTTAAAAAATAGTCCGCTGAAGTGTTGTTCATTGAAGATATATTAAATGGAAAATGCAAATTGCAAATCTGTTTTCCACTCCATGAATCAGGTATTTCATTGCAAAAGAAAGTGTTTCTATAAACTGTAATGACTGAAATGAGTTCCTCGGAGAACTCTTATTCCTACTGATTAAGAGGCCAGCTCTTCAAAAATGTAATAAACAATTACAATTAAAGAAGCAGCCAGGATGTCTTAAATGAAAATAAAAAAAATATGTATAGAAAAAAAAAAAAAAAAAATCTAAATCCCATTAGAAATTTTTATAGTAATATGGAAGCATAGCGAGATCGTCACGGCAATAAGGAACCCTTGAAAAAATTAAAAGTGAGCAGTTTATCCTCTCGAAAATGCATCTATATGTTCAGTGATTTACTCACTATTAATAAAGAGTAGCCTGGTGCCACTAGGGGCACTACAGAAATTACTGTGCTAGACTGTTTTAATATATTGTTGATTATATGAGGCCACGTCCCCTTTTTTAGTGCCCCGCCTATGTTCCACCCTTAGACATTACAGAGCTTGGTGCTGTCTATGAAGCGGGCACAGGGGAATGTGAGTGGTTGCTGCTATCATCAGCCAACACTCACAGCCAATGGCGAAGGCCAGAGTTTGTGCGGATGTCCACCATTAACCCTTTAGATACCATGATTAATGTGGATTGCACAGCATTTGAAGGTAACAGTGACAGGTGCAGGTGGTTTCGGGGTTCTCATCGGACCCATTGAGCTAAAGTGGCGGCCGATGGTTTGCTACTCGCCTCCATGCTGCCTGATCATTGCTTCTCTAATACAGTCTGCCTCAGGCAGACTGTAGTAGCAGAATACCGATTTCTCTGTACAATGTTTTGCAATAGCATACAAGTGAATGCAATCCAATGATTGCTTATATTAATCCCCTAAAAAGTGTCAAATAATGAATAAATGTCTTTAAAATCATATAAAATTGATATCATTTTTTATTACTCCCTGCTTTTCCCATTATATAAATACAAAAAAAAATAAAAAATATACACATTTGGTATCACTGCATGCGGAATTGTCTGCACTTTTAGAATAGGGGGAACATTCATTATTATTTTTATCCTCTTTGTGGTGTTGATATGTTGCACGATTTGTCGCAGATGCTGTTAAAATAATTTTTATTGCAACTTTTGCTTTAGATGCCCTTTCTAAAATTGTGTAGCTCTGCCCATAGTCTAGTTAACTTTCTGCAACGTTACGTTACATCAATGTATCATGTGGGATTTGTCATACAGCCCTCACTGCTCTTAGAAGGGAAATTTTATCACAGCCCGGTCAGGACCCTTGTAAACAAATAATAATTAAAACTTAATATTTATTGATATGCATTAAAATGTAACATTTCAACAAATTGTGATATACACTTGTGATCACCCAAATAAATCAAATAATAATAACGAGGTATTGGACCACAGACCTATAATACCCGATTTAACAGGTATCAGATAGAGTTAATGACAATAATATTTGCAGTAATCCTGTATATGGTGAGAGCGTGAGATATCACCATCCCCCAGGCTACACGAGCAGAGGGAATATCACACTTCAATTCCTCAGTTGCCAATACATAGGTAGTATGATATAGTTATCAACAACACAACACCCAGTTATGCAAACAACTCAAAATTATGTTTGACAACACAGGGTTAGGCTCACCATTTGTTCAGGTATAATAAATCCAATATCACCTCATGTGCATAAATAAGTGAAAAATAATGTTGAAAATCTACATTACAGTTCATGATCCATTAGTTCCGACGTGTTTCTCCCCTTAACAACGGGGTTTATCAAGGAACGTTTGTAGGAATAGTCCAATAGATAAAGACTGGTGTCAGGAGTATATGCTAGCTCACAATGAGCATCAGTCTGCCCCACTCCTTAAGGCTGTATGGGATATCGATAGCGGCTCCCGATATGCGCCCCGATCCGCTGTTGGTCCGCAAAGCTCTCAGCTGTGCGGACCAACAGCGGACCAGGGCGCATATCGGGCACCGCTATCGATATCCCATACAGCGTGATGCTCATTGTGAGCTAACTTATACTCCTGACACCAGTCTTTATCTATTGGACTATTCCTACAAACTTTCCTTGATAAACCCCGTTATTAAGGGGAGAAACGCGTCGGAACTAATGGATCATGAACTGTAATGTAGATTTTAAACATAATTTTTCACTCAGTTATAGTTATCAACAACACAACACCCAGTTGTGCAAACAACTCAAAATAATGTTTGACAACACAGGGTTAGGCTCACCATTTGTTCAGGTATAGTAAATCCAATATCACCTCATGTGCATAAATAAGTGAAAAATAATGTTTAAAATCTACATTACAGTTCATGATCCATTAGTTCCGACGCGTTTCTCCCCTTAATAACGGGGTTTATCAAGGAAAGTTTGTAGGAATAGTCCAATAGATAAAGACTGGTGTCAGGAGTATAAGTTAGCTCACAATGAGCATCAGGCTGTATGGGATATCGATAGCGGCGCCCGATATGCGCCCCGGTCCGCTGTTGGTCCGCACAGCTGAGAGCTTTGCGGACCAACAGCGGACCGGGGAGCATATCGTGCGCCGCTATCGATATCCCATACAGCCTTAAGGAGTGGGGCAGACTGATGCTCATTGTGAGCTAGCTTATACTCCTGAAGCCAGTCTTTATCTATTGAACTATTCCTACAAACGTTCCTTGATAAACCCCGTTATTAAGGGGAGAAACGCGTCGGAACTAATGGATCATGAACTGTAATGTAGATTTTCAACATTATTTTTCACTTATTTATGCACATGAGGTGATATTGGATTTACTATACCTGAACAAATGGCGAGCCTAACCCTGTGTTGTCAAACATTATTTTGAGTTGTTTGCATAACTGGGTGTTGTGTTGTTGATAACTATATCATACTACCTATGTATTGGCAACTGAGGAATTGAAGTGTGATATTCCCTCTGCTCGTGTAGCCTGGGGGATGGTGATATCTCACGCTCTCACCATATACAGGATTACTGCAAATATTATTGTCATTATCTCTATCTGATACCTGTTAAATCGGGTATTATAGGTCTGTGGTCCAATACCTCGTTATTATTATTTGATTTATTTGGGTGATCACAAGTGTATATCACAATTTGTTGAAATTTTACATTTTAATGCATATCAAGAAATATTAAGTTTTAATTATTATTTGTTTACAAGGGTCCTGACAGGGCTGTGATAAAATATTCTAAGTGACTCCTTGATCTATTGATACAAAGTGCTGTACTTCTCTTAGAAGGGAAACCCTAAAAATCCCTAGTATAGGTCTAATACAGTGCCTCCAGCTGTTGAAAGCCTTTGGCTGTCATGCTGAGAGTTGTAGCTTCGCAACAGCTGGAGGCACACTGGTTGGGAAACAGTGTTCTAGTCGATCACAAACAACTCCTAAGGTTGCCTTTGTACCGTAATAACAACCTGTATGGATCACCTGCTCTTAGATGGGAAACCCTGATCTCTGACCTGGTCCTAAAACTCCCTAGTATAACTCTAATACAGTGTTTCCCTACCAGGGCACCTCCAGCTGTTGCAAAACTAAAACGCCCAGCATGTCCGGACAGCCAAAGGCTGGGATTTGTAGGTTTGCAACAGTTGGGGGTCTACAGTTTGATCTAGATATAAACTTAAAAGTCTGCACTTTACTTATTGATGACTTCAGGAGATAAAGTGATGAAAATTGTGTCAAATATTTCTGGACCCCGCCATAAGAGAACGTACACTGGAAAGTGGGTGGCGGCAATTATACAAGACTGCTCTTAGAAGGGAAACCCTAAAAATCCATAGTATAGGTCTAATACAGTGCCTCCAGCTGTTGAAATCCTTTGGCTGTCATGCTGGGAGTTGTAGTTTCGCAACAGCGGGAGGCACACTGGTTGGGAAACATTGTTCTAGTCGATCACAAGCAACACCTAAGGCTGCCTTTGTACCGTAGTAACAACTAGTGTTGAGCGGCATAGGCCATATTCGAATTCGCGAATATTCGCGAATATATGGACGAATATTCGTCATATTCGCGAATATTCGCATATTCATATTTTCATTTTATTTTCGCACATGCGAATATTCGCGTATGCGAAAATTACCATATACCAAAATTTGCATATAAAAAATTAGCATAAGCGAAAATGCGCTTATGCGAAAATTCGCACACCAGTCTCACACAGTAGTATTAGAGCCTTCTTACACCACATAAGCTGGAAGCAGAGAGGGGTGATCACTGTGATGTGTACTGTGAAAAAAAAAAAAAAAAAAAAAAAAAAACGAATATTCGTAATTACGAATATATAGCGCTATATTCGCGAATATTCGCGAATTCGCGAATATGCGATATTTGCGAATAAAATTCGAATTGCGAATATTCGCGAGCAACACTAGTAACAACCTGTATCGATGGATCACCTGCTCTTAGATGGGAAACCCCGATCTCTGGCCTGGTCCTAAAACTCCCTAGTATAGCTCTAATACAGTGTTTCCCTACCAGCGCACCTCCAGCTGTTGCAAAACTACAACTCCCAGCATGTCCAGTCAGCCTTCGGCTGTCGGGGCATGCTGGGAGTTGTAGGTTTGCAACAGTTGGGGGTCCACAGTTTGAAGACCACTGATCCAGATATAAACCTAAAAGTCCGCACTTTACCTATTGATGGCTTTGTTTCAGGAGATAAAGTTATGAGGATTGTGTCAAATATTTCTGGACCCCACCGTATGAGTTTGTGCGGTGGAAAGTAGGTGGCGATAATTATACGAGGACGCTCTCTAGTTCAGCTGCATAGTATAATCTTCTGGTTTCCTTCCCATGTTTTATTGTGTGGTGTTCCGGCTCAACCACTCATTTAGGTCGCTGTGATTCTCCGGAATGGTTGTGACTAGTCATTTTTTATTTGAGATGAAAATAATAGTATTGGGTTTGTTTAAACGTTTACTTTTTACAAAGTCTATGTGTTCTGGAAATTTGTAGCAGGTTTTTTTTTCGGCGGGAGACCAATTTCCCTGACAGTTTTGTATTATATTTTCATGTTGTGTCTTGTTTTTTTAAACAGTAATTATTTGGTATTGCTGTGCATCAATACTTTAAGTAACTGCGCTCGTAAATGTGTCACTAACAAATCTTCGCCATATAAAGAACGCTTTTTTTTTTCTTTTTTTTATGTCGTTGTTTGTTTTAAGTGTTTAAATGAGAACTATCATCAGATTACAATTTTTTTGTTCCGTTGTTCTGGAAAATTATGTGCCGATGAGTGGGAAATCGTATGACACAGTTTTGACTCGTTTCCATGCGGTGTTTTGTTTGCTGCTCATTTGTTTTTTTCTTTTGTTGTCAGTCACCCAGAAACATAACTTTGGTGTTCCAGAGCCCTGATTGCAAAATCTGGAACTATTGTAGAACAGGTCTGCTCAAATTGAGTTGGAGGGCCTTCTGCCACCTCCACACCCCATCTAGGTATGACCAATGCTAACATATCCGTGAACAGCAGGATGACTGGTAGTAACAGGTGTTGGCAAGTGTTTATATTTACCCCCTAAAATAGTAAAATTTATTTTACTATTGCTTAAATAAAAAAGACCACTAGGGGTCCCCATACCATCCAGAACATAATCCTGTCTGGCTGCAGCATCATCTTTGTCTAACCTAGGCTAGGACAAAGTCCAGGAAGTGAGGGTGGGTCTAGCACCCCTCTGTGCTCACTCCTGTCCTATCAGATTGCAGCATGAAAACATAGAGGATTAAATGAAGAGACCCAGCACAAATGATTCAGGGAGGAAGTGAATGCATGATGAGTGAAGGCAGACTCAGTGCTTGCCTCTGACACATCCCTTCCGTTGTCTGGGCATGCTGCGAGATGTCATTTTGCAGCATCTGGAGTACCACAGTTTGGAGATTACTGCACTATCCCATCTTATAGGACAAAGTAGGAGCTGGTTATGTGAATACTGTTCATACTTAGCACCTAGTTATGTCACAAATAGCTATCATTTACACTACATAGTAGATGCCAGTGTTCTTTTGACTGCAGACATGGCAGGTGGACCTTGTTAATGTTGAGGGATCTGCCCACCTTTGGCACATTCAGCTACCCAGACCAGAGGGCAATGGATAGCTCTTGTATGTGGATGCCCATAGTATTTGTCTCCTATGGGAACCTCTAACCAGCCATGATTAAAATCAATTAAAGGGGTACTCCAGGGAAGTAGGTGTATATATATATATATATATATATATATATATATATATACATATACATATATATGTGTGTGTGTGTACATAAAAAAAAAGCCACCACACTACCTGGATATCTTCCCTGTAAACCATCTTGCCTGATATGCATGGCTCCTGTGGCCCCTGTTGTCTTCTTTGGCAGCTCGATATTCTTTGCCATCCTCCCTCCCCAGCAATCATTGCAGCTCTGCTCTTCCAGCCAGCTCACTCTCTGAGAGCAGCCCCCATCCTCCTGCTCTGAGCAGCAGAGAGAAGTTCAGTGTGTCATTGGCTGAGACCACACACACTTCCCAGTTCTCAGCATGAAAGGGATCATGACTGATCAGTGCAGGGCAGAAACTATGTGGTCTGTGTCTCTCAGAAGGGTGGGGGGCTGCCTTCATAGAGGGATTTGGACAGAGACAGAGTGGATGGCAGGATGATGTCATTCCCTCATTTCATGCATGAAAGTGTCAACCTAAGAGGGGAAACTGCTCTATATAGCCAATGAATGATGTTTTGGCAATTAAATAGGCTGATGAAAGGTTGAGCTTTGGGTATAGTTCCCCGGACTACCCCTTTAAGTATCCAAATCCTATTGGCTCTACCAGTGATGTGTTTTTTCAAGATGTACGATAAAGTTCTACATGCCCTCAGATCCAAGGGTGTCTTTACATGCTACTAATCTACAGGAAGCAGCAGTCATTTTGGTGGCAGTGTCGGACTCTCTCTTTGTTTTATTCATTGTAGAAAGAAAGAAAAAAAAAATTAAAGAGGAAATTTCAATGCAAAATCACTTCTTTTGCTTTTGTCTTTTAAAATGACCCCTAGTATTGAGACAACTGCTGAGCTTCAGCGCTGTCAAGCAATGAGCACAAGACTGAGGGGCTTTTATGGATACAAATCATAAAAAAGAAAATTATGTTCCGAGGGGACATCTGTATGACAAACTGAGCACAAGATGTTACCGGAGGAGGCCAGGATGGCTGTCTGGCAAGGCACAGAATGCCTCAAAAGAAAATAACTATTTGCAAGGCTGACACACTGTATTAAATTATTGTCAAATTATACAGACAATCAGATTCTGAGAAACCAAAGAAACCCACAGCTCAATCTCTCAGATGTAGGAAATTAAAAGAAAAGGGATTAAGGGAATAAAAAACAGAAACGTACATTCATATGTTCTTTGTAAGCCTCAAAATAACAATTTTCTTCTAGACCGTTTGTTGCAAAGTTTCAGGGTCCGTTGCCTAAAGGATCAATCTCCTGGGGAAATGGTGGAATGAGGAAAATTACCATATATATATATATATATATATATATATATATATATATATATTATTTATTTATTTTTTTTATTATGTCTTCTGTACAATACAGAATTATGTAGTCCTCCTCTTACATCTATTTATAGATAAAAACAAATACCTGCCTAGTAAAAACAATAAATAGTAGACAAGAAGTAGGGGAGGAGGGGTATGCCGCTGCAGTTTCTCTCAGTGTGTGTGTGAGGATGTATGCTGTGGGAGGGGAGAGGGAGGTGCAGAGGGTAGACACCCAGTCAGGTGCTCAGACACCAAACCAGGAAGAGCCCACCCGTGCTGAAAGTATCTAGAAAGAGAGAGTGCTTGAGGACTATGGAGTGACCTTGTGTGTACTAGCCTCTGCTCCTAGCATTGTTATGCATATGTTTGTATGGATTACATTTATCTATTTATGGTGTAAATTATTTGAAGAATAATGCAAAAAAGTTAAGAAACGCCTTAGGCTGCATTCACATCTCGTTTTTTAAAATAAGGTTGCCGGATCCGGCTGGGGAGGGGAAAACTGGGCGCTCCCATACCCCAGAAGGATCAGCCCGTAAATCCATTTACTTTAATGAACCGACAGGAGTCAAATGGTGACTCCGGTCGGCTCAGTTTTGACCCGTATCCAGTTTTGTGTCCGGACTTAAAACCGTAGTACACTACGGTTTTAGGTCCGGTTGGGAAACTGGATACGGGTCAAAATTGACTCCGGTCGGCTCATTAAAGTTAATGGATCCGGCACCCGTATGTAAAAAATGAGATGTGAATACAGCCTTATGGGGTTTGTGAGTGAGTTATGCCTATATGGCTTTGTTACTTGTATTAGACCCTACACTTCTTATATATTTCATTGACATGCCCTTCAATACTATCATCAGACACCATTTTAGTGTCATCCTCTCCATTTTTCACCTATTTGGGAACCCTCCTTCCATAGGTTTCTCAAGAGATTATCAGTTTTATATGAAGCTGAAGCCTTTATATTGCTAGATCATTTCACTATTCTCCTTAAAATTTTAAAACGTTTCACTTCTCTGCCAACTTCCTTGCTCCATTTTACTCGACAAGCCAGACCTGCCAACTTTTAATGCACCACTCACCTTTCTAGAGTGAAAAGTCAGACAGTCGAGTAAAAAAGAAAGTTCCCAAACAACACAATTATCTTATTAAATGTGAAGTTACCGCTTGTATTTTTCCATTAATGATAATGTCACGCTAAAAATTTTGGTTAACGTTTCCAGGCTGGAGATTAAAAGCGTATTATCATTTTTTGTGCCCAACATGTACATCAAGTCTTGGTTCGAAGATTTTACAACCTCCGACATTTATAGAATCTACTATAAATATTTAATAGATTATGGCAGTGCCAATGAGCACTCAACTTCATAGGACAACAGTTGTCTTCTGATGACACATGGTGGGGACCAAATAGAAAGGTGGCCATGGTTTTCTGTATTAAAGGAGAAGAATTGTGGACAAAAACTTATCCCCTATCTGCAGGATAGGGGATAAGTTTTAGATTAGGGGGGAGCTCTATGGGAGAGCCGTTTAGCTATCTTCGGCTCTCCCACAGAGCTATATAGATGGGGCGTGGCGGACCCCACTCCGGGCGGGGGTGTGACACACTGCTGTGAGGGAGAGCCGAAGCTCCATACAGGAGATCGGGGGAGGGTCCCAGCGCTCGACCCCGTGCGATCTAAAACCTATCCCCTATCCTGCGGATAGGGGATAAGTTTTTGTCCATGATATTTCTTCTTAATAGTTTATGGAAGTTACACAAACAGCTGAAGGAATAACAACCAACATTTTAGGGCTCATACCGTGGCCATCAAAAAGTCATAAAAAGATGTCTGAATCATAGCTGTAAGAGATTCAACAAGGTCTGGCAGGCAAATATATCTACAGATGTAGCAGGGGCATTACTGTTACATCAGGTAGAGATCATTGCAACCCTAAACTTACCCCAGCCACTGTCCCCACCTACTGGATGATATGCCCAAAATGGTGACCGCCAACTGGGCGACGATCCCTACAATGACTAAGTGCTCAGGGCAGAAAGGGCGGGACAGGAAAGCAAACATTCTCTGCAAGGACGGACTCAAAGCACAATAAGGGGAAACTAGAAATGGGCAAGAGGTTCAGAACCAGGAGGACTTTGCATTACACAGAACCAGAACCAGAATAATAACAAGGAGAGAGACAGGTCCAACAATGGTAAGCAGAAGCAAGAGTCAGGGTACAAACTAATGGTCAGATCCAGGCAACAGTATTATCACAGAGGGTTTAGGTACACCAAATCTCGGGCATCTGTGGCCAGCAGATGCCTGTGTTAGGTAAGATTCAGAGTAAAGCATGAAACGCCAGCAGCAGAACTTATTGGCCTGGCGTCCCTACACACTGATTGGATGACCTAACTGGCTTGTCACTCTGACAAGCAGCTCTGCACCCACAAATCTGGTCACTGTGCCAAACCGCAGACACTCCCGATAGAGTTGAGTCTGTGTTTTGCCAGGAATACTTAGACTGGTTGATCACGCAACTAGTGTTGGTGTGGGCCTTAAAAAATTTATAGTAGTTAAAGTATTTTACATATTTCCCTACTAATGTGTTTTTTTTTCCCCATGCTTAAAATTTTGTATGGATTTAAAAAAAGTTACATTATTTTATAAATATAATTTTTATTGTGAAGGCTGTAAGCCTATTTTGCTTTATAAATATGAGATTCCCTACCCTCACAATTACTGTTCTGCGCCAGCTGCCTGGTGCTCTGGATCTTAGCATACTCTTTCCCAGCCGGGGACTTCATTTCCCTACCTGCTGGCTTAGCTTTCAGCAATGGAAATTCTATTAAAAGAATCTATTTCATGCCTTAATTTACCGTGGCCATCTTTGATTTGAAGAAAACAGATGGATAAAGATGTTGGCCGTGATTGTAGCAAAAAATAAATAAAAAATGCTTTCCCGGTCATTAATATATGGAACATTGTTTATAGCGCCGTTCCTGCAATCAAGAAAACAGCGGAGGGGAATAAACAATCCAGCAGAATTATTATAAGAAGCTGAAATGTCTTTATGTGTCGTTCGTAGGAAGCAGAAAGTAATAAGAATATTCAAAAGGTTACGGGACAAATGGGGAAGAAATACGGATGGATGTTCTAGAGAGGATCTGGATAGGGCGGGACCTTGCCCATTGAGGTTCCCAATTTGCAACATGAAGGAAAGTGTATTTTTCTTCTTGTCCTTCTGGTTATTATCTAACATGGTGGAGAAGGTGGTCCACCTTTTTTCTATGTAGAAGACCACGGGGACTGGTTAATGGAGTGCCATGAACTAGCTTTGAAAAAAAAATTTGATTTTGTAATTTTTTTGCTCTGTTGGGAATTGTTTATGCTATATGTATCTGTACATGGCCATTGGGTAGTTTAGTTGTGATGGAGACTGTCAAGGGTTTTACTAATTTGTATTGTGAGGCTGTACCCCATTTAACTTATGGAACAAGAGATGGAACGTCAGATGCAAATGTGCCAGCTTGTTGCATCCGGCATTCCCATCCCTCCAGGGACGGTGCCAGATTGCTGAAAATATGTGAACTTCACATGACCATTGTGGTCCGGAAAAGGGAACTCTGTCGGTCAGTCTGTCAGAAGGATGGGAGTTGAGTGGAGAGAAAAATACTGTCTGGTCTTCTTCTGGAATCCTTTGGGGCCCAGGAATGTCAGTTGTGCTCCAACCCCTTTAGGGTCTAGCCGGCTCTTTTATTTAATTTTTTAGCCGAATCAACCCTAAACGGGTAGGAGTACATCAACCGTGTGAATTTAGCCTAAGACAAATCAAAGAAAAACCTGGATAAGCCCAATTTACAAAAAGTGTAATATGCACCTTAAGGGATCCATGTTTTCCATAAAATAGCAAATAGATGGCACCAACATTATGAAACAAGATGACATCCAGTGGCCAATTCAATTCCAGGCATATCAATTTTTTATTGTCAGTTCCTTAGACAAGAAAAAAAAACTTCCGCACACCAGCGATGCATGCAATGATTTTCATAGCCATTAGTCTTAGTAACGCTCCCATAATATTTTTGTCTTATTCTTCCATTCGTTAAAAGTACGCGATTGTTAATTTTAATATTCTGAAAAGACGTAACATAATTTTTTTCCCTCTAATTTCTGTAAAATAAACATACGCAATTTATCTTGTACACAGACTGTCCCAGGGCAGTAGCCAACAATCTACTGGTCAAAGTGTCTCCATTACTCATGCGTAATTAAGATAAACAGATTGTCCAACTGTTGCCTCGATATGTTGTAGCTAATGAATATTCATGACTTCCAATTTAGCCCGTTTTCGATGTGTTCTTTAATTGCACGGAAAGCTATAGTTCATTATAAAATGCACCGTTGTCTATGGCGGGCGGCACGGTCGTATATCAGGACCCTTAATGTGTCTTATATTAATACAGCTGCTGTTGCTGACATCGCTAGACTACTGGATATAATATTTCTCGGGAACTTTGGGTTCCTCGTCTCTGGGATTTAGGTGGTTTATAAAATATGAATACCGTAATATTACTAGTGTAAATCAATACATGGAATAACACGAGTCCCCCAAAAGGAATGGACTCTTTACAATTAAAGATCACTCAGCGCTACAAAGTGGCAATATTTTAGCTAATTGATCCCAAAGCTAATATTGTAATGTTTGTAGTGGAGCGAACGGATAGCGCTGGTGTTAATATTTAATGCTGTTTGATATAGAAAGTTTTCGGAGGCCAAGAAAGAAACAGGAAGCCGTGCCGTGTGCATTGGTGCTTTGGACTTTGAAATGGTAATGTAACCCCATGAACCCTGTGGGGGATAGTCTCGTTGCCATTGTGTTTCACTATTTCATTGTTTAATGGGAAAAAGAGTTATTCTTTTTTGGGTTACTGTGTGATTTTTTTTATTTAATTTTTTTATATTTAGTCCAGTGCATTATAGCTCACCAAAACTGCAAGGCACCCATGTTGATGGCTCAATCTAAGGACTCTTTCACACTGCCATTGTGCCCCGTCGGAGATTTTTTTTTTTGCCTTTAATGGCCGATAATCCAGACGGGCACAATGGGCAACGATGGCTCCCATTTACTATTATGGGGTCCGTGGGGCACCGTTGTTTTTTGACGGGAGTAGCGGGCGAAAAAGACATTGCATGATGTATTTTTTCTCCCACTATTCTCCCCAGGTTTCCTGAAGAACATCGCACTGCTGTGTAACAACGGCAGTGTGAAAGAAGCCTAATAGGTACTTATTGAAGGCAGCCAGAGTGGCTTCCAATGTCCAACTTGGAAACAGGTTCCCCCTACTGGCAACAGTGGCCCCAAGATGAAATGGGGGGTGGAGACAGCTCTCTGATTCAGCCGTCTTGCCATTGGGAGGGTGCAAAATGGCATCACGCGCTTCATGCATGCAACACAGGATATGCTGGCTGTACCTCGAGCAACCGGTTCACCCGAGCTGACTATATCTCATCAATGGGTCCCTTCATTGACTTACCACAGTGGTCTAAAACTGTGGCCCTCCAGATTTGCTAAACTTTAAATCCCAGCATGCCCGGACAGCCGTTGGCTATCTGGTCATGCTGGGTGTTAAAGTTTTGCAATATTTAGAGGGCCATAGTTTGAAACCACTGGCTTTTGCTTTGTGTCTCTTAGTGCCACAGTTATCATTGGATATCAGTAGGTTTGCCACTTTTTCTACTACAAAAAATGGCCAGGGAAGGGGTCTATTTACATATAATGGTTTACTGTTAGCAAATAATACAGTATACTCACATTCCGATATTTGTAAGAAGATTGAGTGTTTTCCCACTGACTGTTATCTGCCAATAAGTTTGGGAACCTCATACTTACAATGTCTGTAATTCAATGCCAGTATCCCCCACCCACTGCCATTCTTAACTCACAGACCTGCATAGGCAGTGTGGGCATCTAAGGGTTCCCTGATCATTGAGCTCATCTCATTCATTTGAATAGGACAGTCCAGATAAACCGGTGTCTCAACTGTGATGCCAGATCTTTGGATATGCCGGACAGGGGAACGCATCATACAACATTACCCTAATACTCGGGCATGGCACCATGTCATAACTGATATTTTTCCCATCAGTTGTGACCAGTGATACGGCTCAATATTGAGCAGATTGCCAGGCATATGCGGCATCACTGGTTATCTGTTCACCCACACTTAACCCAATACACTGAGTTATAGTGTGGGGGAACAGGAGACCAATGAGGGGTTAATGGGTTAAATACATACCTGCACTCTGGAGATCTGTCCCTTCCAAGATCGGCATCCATTTTCAGTGAATTGCGCGCTGGGGGCGGGCCCGCCGGCTCAATATGAATATTCATTGTTGCGGGTCACGTGAGCACTGCGCCGACTGAGCCCTCACGTGACCCGTGACAATGAATAAATATATTGATCCAGCGCCCCCCCCCCCAGTGCACAATTCACTGAAGATGGATGCCGATCTTCGGCGTAGAGCTGGACAATCTGGTAAAAAGGTGAATCCAACCGAAATACATAAAATTATGCAGAATTAAAAAGAAATGTATGTTTCTTTTTTTTTTTTTTTTTCTTATGTCATCAGTTGGGTCATTGGTTTACTCGCCATATGTAAACCCTGGCTAAGCCATCTCTTGCAAGTTTTAGGCACTGCCCCTGGGACCATGCTATCACTTTGCTCTAAAATTATGGTACTGCATGGGAAGTACTATCACAAGTACAAGGTAGAGGATGGGGTTAAATTATCACAGTAAAGGCATTTAAAATGGCTCAAATAAATAAAAAAAAGGGAAAAAGTTAAATTAAATTGTACGAAATAAAAAATCTTGAATGATTATAAGAAAATAGAAATTTCTAGACGATTCAAGTTCCCATCTTAATTGTCGCCCAAAAAAAATAAACATAAATGGAAAGAAATAACAAAAATAAAGTAATTAAAACTTGTTTGTCTGTAAGATCTATAAATATGAGATATTTGGCAGCGGAATTCTAAGCTCATCAAAATCTAAATGCCGCAGTATGAATCCTCAGTTTTTACTTTTATCTTCCGTAATTAATGAATTTATTTCCTTAACCTTCTGTCAAAAACAGATTTTTTTCCCAGTAATCTTCTATCGGAACCAGATTTCTTTTATTTTTCAGATAATTGGTTGGAAAACACCAGGCTTTGTCAAATCAACCCAAACACGGATTAATTTCCTTGCCAAGTGTCGCTCTGTCTCTTATCTGCTGCTGTCCCTTAAAAACCGAACAGAACGGAGAGTGTGAGTGCTCCAGAACAAAAACACCTGATGGGGAGGATAGGCCGCCATCCACTATGATCGGGCCCACGGCCAGATCATTTGTTTTCAGTGCTTTTCAGTTGGATGAAGACATTTTTTATTTCTTTTTTTTTAGAATAGGTGAAACTATTCTATTGTAGAACATTTTCCATCATCACTTTTTTGATACTGTTGTAGTGACAACAGTGATTGGAACTTTTTGTTGGCGGGGGTGAATGGCTTATTGTTAGGACATTCCTAACATGCCCAGACAGACAAAGACTTAAACAAAAGTAAAGGTGATAGCACACACTCTAGTGCACTGTAGTACTGTATTGATGGTTCACCTGCTTTTAGAAGGGAAACCCCAATCTCTGGCCTGGCCTACCTAAAAAAAAAAAACTAGTATAGCTCTAATACAGTGTCTCCAAACCAGGGTCCCTCTGGCTGTTGTAAACCTACAACTTGCCAGCATGCCCGAACAGCCAAAGGTCGAAACAAAAGTTAACATGATAGCACACACTCCAGTGCACCGTAGTACCGCCCAGTATGAATAGATCATCTGCTCTTAGAATGAACACCCAGATCTATGAACTGGCCCTAAAAATCCCTAGTATAGCTCTAATACAGTTTTTTCAACCAGGGTGCCTCGAACTGTTGCAAAACTACAACTCAAGGCTAAAACAAAAGTAAAGGTGATAGCACAAAATCTAGTGCACCATAGTACCACCCTGTATGGATTGAGCACCTGCTCTGAGAAGGAAAACCCCAATCTCTGGGCTGGCCCCACACAAAAGAAAAAAAAAAAACCAAGTATATCTCTAATACAGTGTTTCCCAACCAGGTTGCCTCTAGCTGTTGGGATACTACAACTTTCAGCTTGCCCACACAGCCAAAGGTTGAAATAAAAGCAAATGTGATAACACACACACTAGTGCACCATAGTATCTTACTGTATCAATAGATCACCTGCTCTTAGAAGGGAACCCCCAATTGCTTCCTTAGCCCTAAAAATCTCTAGTTTCTCTCTTAAAACAGTGTTTCCCCACCAAGGCGTCTTCAGCTTTTACAAAACTACAACAGCATGCCCGGACCGCCGAAGGCTGAAACAAAAGTAAAGGATAGCTGATAGCACACACTCTAGTGCATTGTAATTCCACCCTGTATCAATGGATCACCTGCTCTTAAAAGGGAAACCCCAATCTCTGGCTTGGCCCTAAGAAAACCTAATACAGCTCTAATGCCCAGACAGCCAAAGGCTGAAACATAAGTAAAGGTGATAGCACACACTTTAGTGCACCCTAGTACTGCCCTTTGATGGATCATCTGCTCTTAGAAGGGAAACCCTGATCTCTGGCCTGGCCCTAAAAATCTTTAGTATAGCTCCAATACAGTGATTTCCAACCAGGGTGTCCCTCCAGATGTTTCAAAACTGCAACTCCCAGCATGCCTGGACAGCCTTCAGCTGTCCAGGCATGCTGGAAATTGTAGTTTTGAAAAATCTGGAGTCAAACTGGCTAGGGAACACCGGTGTAGACCTTGCATGTAACCAGTTCTATTTGTGTACCAGCGTTAGAACAAGCCATGCTAGGTGTTTGCTTGTTGGTAAAGGCAGCCCTGAGACTCAGCCACATTAATAGATGTATTCCTCCTATCCCCACTTATGAAACATCATTGTATTTTCTGAGTGTGCCGTACAAATGCATAATCCTTAAAAATAACCTAAGTAAAAATGACATAATGCGCTGCCACTAAATTACTCTGCCGCAAAGAATGGAGAAACCATTTGATTTGAAAACTTAAGGTAGCCAGCTGCTGAATTGCTTATGATGGTGCGGCTGATGGGGGGAATACAAATCAGGGGGAAAAAAAACTTTTGTGTCTTATTTTCATAGATACCATTGTAGGGGAAAATTGGACACCGTCCTCCACGGAAGAAATGGAATCTAATTTAGTGCTGGATAAATAAGAGAAATGTATATCTAAGAAGAGTAGGGATAGGGTGTAACGTGTAATGGAGAGAGTCTACGGGAGTACTAAGCTTAGTCTACAGACAGTATATGATAATCTTGTGCTCTGCTGTACTATTTTGCACTATTTAGTATTCGTATTTTAGAACATGGTTTAGTTACAATAAAGGACTCTCAGAGAGAGCGTGGGCTGCGGATGAAAGCACTCTATTTTTTATGGGATCGCTGAAGATAAAGCACTTCGACAACTCCGGCGCTCCCATAGAAATGAATTGACTGTGTGCCGTCTGCAGCAGGGTCCTGTTCCAGAATCAGGAGGGGTTGGTCCTCGCAATCTGGCACAGCTTATTTTGGTGCCCTTAACAGTCCCATCAGTGGTGCACACATATTTCTGGTTCTTTCAGTTTCAGGAGTGGGACCAAAGCTGGGCTGTTTGCCAGCAGTACTCACACCTGTACTTCTTGTCCCTTACTTGTCTGGCCATTCACATGACAGAACTTTCTCCTTTCACCTATGCCATGACATAGTGCTGGAGAAAGTGCACTGGACTGAACAGGCTGGCACTGGGCTGAAGGCTGATGTACATTACACTACAATAGATGGCATGTGGAGGGAGAAGGGGATATTGATGTTCTGGCTTTAAAAGCTGCAAAAATGTAAGCAAAAAAAAGGAAACAGCAAAAGCATCACAAAAGCAGCCATAGTCTAAGCAGTAAACTGCTGCTGCTGATGATGACAAGCTAAAGGGGGGGGGAGGGGATAATATCAAGTAATGGATTACATCACAAAAGTAGCCCTGGTCTAAGCATTGGACTGCTCCTGATGATAATAATGACGAGTTAATAAAGTTACAGCTTCCCATAACATTCTGGGTGGTCAGACATAAGAGGGAAACTTCATTTTACTTTTCAGGTACAATGTGAACCCTCTGGAGGAGGCAGAGAGGCTCAGCTTGTATTTACACAATCCAAGCTCTTTTCAGCACATAACACTAAGCCCCACATTCACTTCCAGTGCTCTTTCTGCTGTTAGATACGGCATTCCCCTAACAACAGGCTGTGGTTGCAGGAAAGTGAGCGGCCAAGACTTTAGGGCTTTATTCAGTTTGGGCAAATGAACGAAAGTGGCATAAAAATATATATTGTATATATAGAACTTCACAGTTATATATATATATATATATATATATATATATATATATATATATTATAAAACATATATATATATATATATATATATATATATATATATATATATATTATAAAACATTAAAAACTGTAATAAATGTATTGTCCAAAACCTACTGAGCCTTCCAGATATTTGTGTATATTTGCTTTATACTTTACTGGTCTACAGTGTGTTTACTTTCTTATGCCGCGGTAATCAGTAGCGCCCACCCACGCAGCCTTTTGGGACGCTTTACCTGCAAAAAATAATTCTCGGGTACTGTACTTGGAAGGTTAGTATTAACAACAAAGGAGTAACTATTGGATTGTACTGTGCATTTATGTTTCTTCTTACCCTCCCACTCACCATGCATTTTAAATAGAAACCAGCATTATATAAGGTGTAAAAGACAGCAAACAAATAGGTTTTAATGCAGTGAATGAAGAATACATTCAGTAGGTAGAGGCATAAAAATAGATCTTCAGTAATGAGTAGTGTTACATGAACAATTGTCTTCTATAGAATGACACAATAGGGTTATAAGTGTATAACCTGTGTATATTCTGTATATAATATATATGTACAGCTGGTTTAAGTTATATATCTCCTGTATACTGTATAGTGATATGGACCATGCTGGTATAACCTGGGTATACACTGTATATAATATAGATGTACAGCTGGTATAAGTTATATATCTCCTGTATATAGCGATATGGACCATGCTGGTATAACCTGGTATATACTGTATATAATGATATATGTACAGCTGGTATAAGTTATATATCTCCTGTATATAGTGATGTGCACCATACTGATATAACCTGTGTATATTCTGTATATAATATATATATGTACAGCTGGTATAAGTTATATATCTCCTGTATATAGTGATATGGACCATGCTGGTATAACCTGGGTATATACTGTATATAATATATATGTACAGCTGGTATAAGTTATATATCTCCTGTATATAGCGATATGGACCATGCTGGTATAACCTGGTATATACTGTATATAATGATATATGTACAGCTGGTATAAGTTATATATCTCCTGTATATAGTGATGTGCACCATACTGATATAACCTGTGTATATTCTGTATATAATATATATATGTACAGCTGGTATAAGTTATATATCTCTTGTATATATAGTGATATGGGCCATGCTGGTATAACTTGGGTATATACTTTATATAATATACATGTACAGCTGGTATAAGTTATATATCTCCTCTATATAGTGATATGGACTATGCTGGTATAACATGGGTATATACTGTATATAATTATATATGTACAGCTGGTATACGTTATATTTCTCCTGTATATAGTGATATGGACCATGCTGGTATAATCTGGGTACATACTGTATATAATTATATATGTACAGCTGGTATAAGTCATATATTACCTTTATATACTGATATGGACCATGCTGGTATAACCTGGGTATATACTGTATATAATTATATATACACAGCTGGTATAAGTTATATATCTTCTGTATATATAGTGATATGGGCCATGCTGGTATAACCTGGTATATACTGTATATAATATATATGTACAGCTGGTATAAGTTATATTTCTCCTGTATATAGTGATATGGACCATGCTGGTATAACCTGGGTATATACTGTATATAATATATATGTACAGCTGGTATAAGTTATATATCTCCTGTATATAGTGATATGGACCATGCTGGTATAACCTGGTATATACTGTATATAATATATATGTACAGCTGGTATAAGTTATATATCTCCTGTATATAGTGATATGGACCATGCTGGTATAACCTGGTATATACTGTATATAATTATATGTGTACAGCTGGTATAAGTTATATATATCCTGTATACTGTATAGTGATATGGACCATGCTGGTATAACCCGGGTATATACTGTATATAATATATATGTACAGCTGGTATAAGTTATATATCTCCTGTATATAGTGATATGGACCATGCTGGTATAATCTGGGTATATACTGTATATGATATATATGAACAGCTGGTATAGGTTATATATCTCCTATATATAGTGATGTACACAGGGCCGGATTATCATTGGCGCTCATGGAGCGCCTGCTCCAGGCCCGCAGGGGGCCCCCGTCACATTCGGGACATTCATGTGTCCCGAAAAATCTTTTCAGGACACAAGGGTGTCCCGACGGTTACCTCTTTGCGGCGGCCTCCGCGTTAACTTTAAAAACGCTGGGGCTGCCGGGAAGTAGCGCACGCAGGGACGTCACTGACGTCCCTGTGTGCGCCCGTATGAGAAAAGCAGAACGGATCATCGAGGAGGACGCGCACGCATGGTAAGTGACCAGCGGCAAGTCATTTTCAGTGTTCCGACCTCCGCTCCTTCGGTCCCGGGACCTACTGTTATGGCCCATAGGTTATAGCAGTAGATTGTGACCCCGGACTGGTGGAGCGGTGGTCGGAATACTGAAGTGGGACAGTAAACAGGCATCCAGCCTCCAGCCATACACTGTATATGGTTGAAGGATTTATGTCTGTGGGTGAACTGTACTGCACCTAATGTGGGGAGCTATACTGCACCTACTGTGGGGGACTATACTGCATCTAATGTGGTGGAATTGTACTGCACCTAATGTGGAGGAACTATACTGCACCTAATGTGGGGAGCTATACTGCACCTAATGTGGTGGAACTATACTGCCCCTAATGTGAGGAACTATATTGCCCCTAATGTGGGGGAACGATACTGCACCTAATGTGGGGGAACTATACTGCACCTAATGTGGGGGAACTATACTGCACCTAATGTGGGGGGAACTATACTGCACCTAATGTGGGGGAACTGCTCTGACTGAGTCTAGCTGAAGCTGGGTCTGTATTCTAAAGTGTGGTATTATTAAGTGTTACATTTGAGAAGTTTTATAAGCAGAAGTTTAGAAAGCAGGAGTTGTAAGCAGGACCCACTGTAACTGTAAGTATTACACTCCCTTGATAAAAGTAGTTTTTCTTAATAGTTAATAACAGCTGTTTGTCACCAAGGATATGGACAGCAGGATTGGAGGTTTTCTTCAGTGCACATTGTGCCACATGTATACATCTCTGGAGCAGCAGCTTCAGGGTGAATACCGCTGTGACAAATGTGAGCATGTTGCCCATCTGGAAGCTCGTATTAGAGATCTAGAGGAGCAAAATGCAACATTGAGGGCGATTGACAATCTTACAGAGCAAGCAGTTAGTGGGGCAGAAATGGAGGTTGGAGAAACTAGCCAGGAGGCCCAAGTAGGGAGCTGGGTTAATGTAGTTAGAGGGACTGGAAAGGGGGCAAGGAAAAGGAAGGTCACTTCTGCTTCTGATCTCCCAAGTAAAATTGCCAAGTTGGGCGATGATGCGAGGGCCTCAGTGTCAGAGATGGCAACCCTAGTGGATACTGTTCTCCCTAACAGCCGGGGGAACAGCTCAACTAGTAGTGTGGGGGATGGTAACGCAGGTAGGCCAAGACAGTTAGTTGTGGTAGGGGATTCTATAATCAGGAAGACGGATAGAATAATTTGTCGCCAAGACCACCTCAACCGAATGGTTTGCTGTCTCCCTGGTGCCAGGGTTCGGCATGTGGTGGAAAGGGTGGACAAATTACTAGGGGGGGCTGGGGATGACCCAGCTGTCGTGGTCCATGTGGGAACCAACGACAGAATACATGGTAGGTGGAGGTCCTTGAAGAATAATTACAAGGAACTAGGTGCCAAGCTGAAGGGAAGGACCTCTAAGGTTGTGTTCTCTGGAATACTTCCTGTGCCATGCGCATCGCAGGAAAGACAGCGGGAGCTTAGGGAGTTAAATGCATGGCTTAAGTCGTGGTGTGAGGGGGAAGGGTTTGGGTTTTTAGAGCACTGGGCTGACTTTTCATTGGGGTACAAACTCTATTCTACGGATAATTTGCACCTGAATGGAAGGGGGTCTGCTGTGCTGGGGGAGAGAATCCTGGAAGGGGTGGCTGAGTATTTAAACTAGGTGAGTGGGGGGAGGATAATAAAGCAAAGAAAGCAGACAGTGGGATGGATAGGTTAGAGAGGGGTCAGGACATAATGGCGGGTGGAGAGGAGTCCTGTGGGGGGAGGTTAAGAGCAGTGGATAAGGAGATTCATGCGTTACAAACCAGCTGTAAAAATAAATGTAGCCCGAAAAATTGTAATCCCAATAATTCAAAAAATTCCATTAGCCCCAATAACTCAATAACTACAATAAGCCCCATTAACTCAAAAAATACCGTTAGCCCCAATAACTTAAATAACAACGTTAGACGCAATAACGCAAAAAATCCCATTAGCCCCAATAACTTAAATAATAACGTTAGACCCAATAACTCAAAAAATCCCATTAGCCCCAATAACTTAAATAGTACAATTAGCCCTTATAACTCAAAAAATGACATTAACCCCAATAACTCTGAAAATCCCATTAGTGAGACTACATGTGTAAAACTTAATGGAAATGTAAAGTGTATGTTCACAAATGCCAGAAGCCTAGCAAATAAAATGGGGGAGCTTGAGGCCTTGATACTGGAGGAACATATTGATATAGTTGGGGTCACTGAGACATGGCTGGACTCCTCGCATGACTGGGCTGTCAATCTGCAGGGGTTTACATTGTTTCGCAAGGATAGAATGAACAGAAAAGGTGGTGGAGTCTGTCTGTATGTAAGAAGTGGTATGAAAGTCAATGTGAACGATGCCATAGTGTGTGATGATTCTGAGGAGGTGGAATCACTGTGGGTAGAATTACAAAAGGAGGGAAATACTGAAAAAATAATATTTGGTGTAATCTACAGACCCCCTAATATCACTGAAGAGATAGAAGGTCGGCTGTATAAACAAATAGAGAGGGCCGCCCGGGCAGGTACAGTGGTAATAATGGGAGATTTTAACTATCCAGATATAGATTGGGGTCCGGGGTTGGCTAAAACTACAAAGGGGAGAAAATTCCTAAATTTATTGCAGGATAATTTTATGGGCCAGTTTGTGGAGGACCCAACAAGAAGTGATGCCTTGTTGGATCTGATCATTTCCAACAACGCAGAGCTGGTTGGTAATGTAACTGTGCGGGAAAACCTTGGTAATAGCGACCACAATATAGTTACTTTTGACTTAAAATGTAGAAAACAAAGACAGACGGGGAAAGCAAAAACATATAACTTTAAAAAGGCAAACTTCCCTGGGTTGAGGGCTGCACTACAGGACATAGACTGGGGGGAGGTGTTCTCAAATACTGATACAGAAGGTAAATGGGACATCTTTAAATCAACTCTAAATAACTATACAGCTAAATATATACCAAAGGGGAACAAATATAAACGATTAAAACTAAATCCTACATGGCTGACAAATGAGGTTAAAAGAGCAATAAACAACAAAAAAATAGCCTTCAAAAAATACAAATCTGATGGGTCAGCTATAACATTTAAACAGTACAAGGAGCTTAATAAAATCTGTAAAAATGTAATAAAAACAGCAAAAATTCAAAATGAGAGACAGGTGGCCAAAGAAAGCAAAACTAATCCTAAATATTTTTTTAGATATATAAATACAAAAAAACCAAGGACAGAGCATGTAGGACCCCTTAATAATGATAATGGGGAGGTTGTCACGGGCGATCAAGAGAAGGCGGAGCTACTGAATGGGTTCTTTAGTTCTGTATATACTATGGAAGAAGGAGCTGACATTGGCCAGGTCAGTGCTGGTAACACATCATATAATGTACTGAACTGGCTTAATGTAGAGATGGTACAAGGTAAGTTAAGTAAAGTAAATGTAAGCAAATCTCCAGGGCCGGATGGACTACACCCAAGAGTTCTTAGAGAGGTAAGTCCAGTAATATCTGTACCCTTGTTCATGATATTTAGAGATTCTCTGGTGTCTGGTATTGTGCCAAGGGACTGGCGCAAGGCTAATGTGGTACCAATCTTCAAGAAGGGCTCTAGGTCTTCGCCAGGCAATTATAGACCGGTAAGTCTAACGTGCATTGTGGGTAAATTGTTTGAAGGACTTATAAGGGATTACATACAGGAATACATAGGGGATAATAGTATTATAAGTGATAGCCAGCATGGGTTTACTAAGGATAGAAGTTGTCAAACCAATCTAATTTGCTTTTATGAAGAGGTGAGTAGAAGCCTTGACAGAGGAATGGCTGTGGATATAGTGTTTCTGGATTTTGCCAAAGCGTTTGATACTGTCCCTCACAGACGTCTGACAGGTAAGTTAAGGTCCTTGGGCTTGGAAACTTTAGTTTGTAACTGGATTGAACACTGGCTCATGGATCGTACCCAGAGAGTGGTGGTAAATGATTCGTACTCTGATTGGTCCCCGGTTATTAGTGGTGTACCCCAAGGTTCAGTACTGGGCCCGCTGCTGTTTAATTTATTTATCAATGATATAGAGGATGGTATTAACAGCTCTGTTTCTATCTTTGCAGATGACACCAAGCTTTGTAGCACGGTACAGTCTATAGAGGATGTGTATAAGTTACAAGATGACTTGGATAGACTAAGTGTCTGGGCATCCACTTGGCAAATGAGGTTCAATGTGGATAAATGTAAAGTTATGCATCTGGGTACTAATAACCTGCATGCGTCGTATGTCTTAGGGGGGATTAAACTGGCAGAGTCACTGGTAGAGAAGGATCTGGGTGTACTTGTAGATCACAGACTACAGAATAGCATGCAATGTCAGGCTGCTGCTTCCAAAGCCAGCAGGATATTGTCATGTATCAAAAGAGGCATGGACTCAAGGGACAGGGACATAATACTCCCCCTTTATAAAGCATTGGTACGGCCTCACCTGGAATATGCTGTTCAGTTTTGGTCGCCTGTTCATAAAAGGGACACTGCAGAGTTGGAAAGGGTGCAGAGACGCGCGACCAAACTAATATGGGGCATGGAACATCTTAGCTATGAGGAGCGATTAAAGGAGTTACAATTGTTTAGTCTTGAGAAGAGACGTTTAAGGGGGGATATGATAAACGTATATAAGTATATTAATGGCCCATACAAAAAATATGGAGAAAAACTGTTCCAGGTTAAACCCCCCCAAAGGACGAGGGGGCACTCCCTCCGTCTGGAGAAGAAAAGGTTTAGTCTAAAGGGGCGGCACGCCTTCTTTACCGTGAGGACTGTGAATTTATGGAACGGTCTACCTCAGGAACTGGTCACAGCAGGAACAATTAACAGCTTTAAAACAGGGTTAGATACATTCCTGGAACAAAATAACATTAAAGCTTATGCAGAATTATAAAACTACATCCCTTTCCCTTATCCCCTTACATCCTTCCCTTCAATCCCCTGGTTGGACTTGATGGACGTATGTCTTTTTTCAACCATACTAACTATGTAACTATGTAACTATGTAACTATGTAACTATACTGCACCTAATGTGGGGGAACTATACTGCACTTAATGTGGGGGAACTATACTGCACTTAATGTGGGGGAACTATACTGCACATAATGTGGAGAACTACACTGCACCTAATGTGGGGGAACTATACTGCACCTAATGTGGCGGAACTTACTGCACCTAATGTGGGGGAACTATACTGCACCTAATGTGGGGAACTATACTGCACCTAATGTGGGGGAACTATACTGCACATAATGTGGGGGAACTATACTGCACCTAATGTGGGGGAACTATACTGCACCTAATGTGGGGGAACTGTCGGGGGGGCATCATAATGAAGTGTTCCGTCTTCCAGGAAGCCTTAATCTGGCCCAGGATGCGCACCATGCTGGTATAACCTGTATAGCCTTTTTTTCATTTACAGTGTGTGAACCTGGCCATAGTCTACTCCCACTTTGAACTGTAAAGAATTTGACTAATATAATAGGAATCCATGTCCTGTATAAACAGCTATAAGTGTAATATATATTCTAACATGGAACAAACCACTTTGGATACAGATGATACAGAGAATGAGATGTGAACACAGCGTTCAGCGACATGATTCATTACTAAAGCGCTGCATATAGAGCAGTAGTACCTTGTCTTGACGCTCACATTTTGCAGCTATGTGATATCTGATCATTTTCACCTTGTTTAGCAGCTTTAAGATTTCTACGTAAATTACAGAACTGATTATAGAAGTCGTCCTTATACCAAGAGAACGCTGAAGAAAATCCAACAAAGATAAACATACTGTCACCTATGCTGTTACATATTCCTGTACATAGGAGCAGTATTATAGTAGTTATATTCTTGTATATAGAAGCAGTATTATAGTAGTTATATTCTTGTATATAGGAGCAGTATTATAGTAGTTATATTCTTGTATATAGGAGCAGTATTATAGTAGTTATATTCTTATATATAGGAGGCAGTATTATAGTAGTTATATTCTTGTATACAGGAGACAGTATTATAGTAGTTATATTCTTGTACATAGGAGCAGTATTATAGTAGTTATATTCTTGTATATAGGAGCAGTATTATAGTAGTTATATTCTTGTATATAGGAGCAGTATTATAGTAGTTATATTCTTGTATATAGGGGCAGTATTATAGTAGTTATATTCTTGTATATAGGAGCAGTATTATAGTAGTTATATTCTTGTATATAGGAGCAGTATTATGGTAGTTATATTCTTGTAAATAGGGGGCAGTATTATAGTAGTTATATTCTTGTATATAAGAGCAGTACTATAGTAGTTATATTTTTGTAAATAGGGGCAGTATTATAGTAGTTATATTCTTGTATATAGGAGCAGTATTATAGTAGTTATATTCTTGTATATAGGAGCAGTATTATGGTAGTTATATTTTTGTAAATAGGGGGCAGTATTATAGTAGTTATATTCTTGTATATAAGAGCAGTACTATAGTAGTTATATTTTTGTAAATAGGGGCAGTATTATAGTAGTTATATTCTTGTAAATAGGAGCAGTATTATAGTAGTTATATTCTTGTATATAGGAGCAGTATTATAGTAGTTATATTCTTGTATATAGGAGCAGTATTATAGTAGTTATATTCTTGTATATAGGAGCAGTATTATAGTAGTTATATTCTTGTATATAGGAGCAGTATTATAGTAGTTATATTCTTGTATATAGGAGGCAGTATTATAGTAGTTATATTCTTGTATATAGGGCAGTATTATAGTAGTTATATTCTTGTATATAGGAGCAGTATTATAGTAGTTATATTCCTGGATATAGCGGGCAGTATTATAGTAGTTATATTCTTGTAAATAGGGGCAGTATTATACTAGATATATTGTTGTTCTGCACATATTCTTGTACTTATGAGTCAGTATTATGGGCAGTTTTTGTTTTTTCGAAAAGTTAAAAAGCTTCTTAATAGATTCATTCTAGTTCATTCCATTGGTCTCTTTTTTGGTCTTATGTCTCACACATCCGTCTTAATAAATCTTCCCCTCACTTTTTTTTTTTTTTTTGCCAGTTCCATTTTTATTTTCTGGTTGGTTTTGATGATTCATTATTTGTGATTTCTGTCAGATTAGATCCAGAATGTGTCTCGCTTACACACATGCTGCCTGAGTCATAGTTGTTGTTTAGTATTTGTACTGTATCTATCAGAGACAAGGAGAAGGCTCTAATCCATATTTCATTGCCTTTATGTAGAATGTATCTGATGCTGTATGATAATAATGCCGATCACTGACGGATCCTTCATGTTTCTAAGTCTCATCTGACAGTCGTTCCTAAATCATGTATCAGATGTCTCTGCTAATGAGACAGGCCGACGACCCGAAATATTCTGCTTTTGTTTCACTTTTTTTTTTCTTTTTTTTTTAATTTGCCGAGTTCTTGTAATACAAATAATTGGGCAGAAAAGATGTCTAAATTCTACAGAATATACAATGTTTATTGTGGCAGTAAAAGCCGTCTGCACCAAAAGATTCTGACAAATTAGATCTGACATGAATTAATTTACAATTTTTTGTTAATGTTTTGTTTCTCTGTGGAAGAACATACAGAGTCTCCCAGGATTCATAAGATATATGACTGGTAATTGTTAGCTCACAAATACAGGGGGCAGTATTATAGTAGTTATATTCTTGTATATAGGAGGCAGTATTATAGTAGTTATATTCTTGTATATAGGAGGCAGTATTATAGTAGTTATATTCTTGTATATAGGAGCAGTATTATAGTAGTTATATTCTTGTATATAGGAGCAGTATTATAGTAGTTATATTCTTGTATATAGGAGCAGTATTATAGTAGTTATATTCTTGTATGTAGGAGGAGTATTATAGTAGTTATATTCTTGTATATAGGGAGCAGTATTATAGCAGTTACCGTATATTCTTGTATATAGGAGGCAGTATTATAGTAGTTATATTCTTGTATATAGGAGCAGTATTATAGCAGTTATATTCTTGTATATAGGAGTAGTATTATAGTAGGTATATTCTTGTATATAGGAGGCAGAATTATAGTAGTTATATTCTTGCATATAGGAGACAGTATTATAGTAGATATATTCTTGTATATAGGAGCAGTATTGTAGTTGTAATATTCTTGTATATAGGGAGCAGTATTATAGTAGGTATATTCTTGTATATAGGAGCAGTATTATAGTAGTTATATTCTTGTATATAGGAGCAGTATTATAGTAGTTATATTCTTGTATATAGGAGACAGAATTATAGTAGTTATATTTTTGTTCATAGGAGGCAGTATTATAGTAGTAATCTAGTATATAGGATCAGTATTATAGTAATTATATTCTTGTATATAGGAGCAGTATTATAGTAGTTATATTCTTGTATATAGGAGCAGTATTATAGTAGTTATATTCTTGTATATAGGAGCAGTATTATAGTAGTTATATTTTTGTTCATAGGAGCAGTATTATAGTAGTTATATTCTTGCATATAGGAGCAGTATTATAGTAGTTATATTCTTGTATATAGGAGCAGTATTATAGTAGTTATTTTCTTGTATATAGGAGCAGTATTATAGTAGTTATATTCTTGTATATAGGAGCAGTATTATAATAGTTATATTCTTGTATATAGGAGCAGTATTATAGTAGTTCTATTCTTGTATATAGGAGCAGTATTATAGTAGTTATATTCTTGTATATAGGAGCAGTATTATAGTAGTTATATTCTTGTATATAGGCGCAGTATTATAGTAGTTATATTCTTGTACATAGGAGCAGTATTATAGTAGCTATATTCTTGTATATAGGAGCAGTACTATAGTAGTTATATTTTTGTTTATAGGAGTGGTATTTCATTCTTTATATTCAAATCTAAGGGTTATTATACTATAATACTATATTTTTCCACATGTGGTTAATTCAATGTAATAGTAGTTTTATTCCAGCACATGGTTGCAAATAAATACATTTTTCCCGATCTGCTGTATTATTGTAGTAAATGCTTTGTAGTCAATATAGTGACATTTAATTTTGCAAGCCAGAAATGTATAGGGTTGTTGTAGTTTTCCTTTACATTTTATTGCAGCCAGTACTGAAATATACTTTGTCAGCGCAGATAGTTGGACAAAATTAAAATGACTGAAATACTACACATGCCGAGTAGTTTTCAGTACAGAGATCCTGCTCACTTTATTCCATAGTATACAAATCGTCTAATTATACCATACAGGGGCCCCGTAATATTCAGCCACCAGCGATGATTATGCTGTGTTTGTCCATTTAAAGGTTATTAACTCATGGCTCAAGGGTTTTTGCAATTTGTATTGATTGAACTCAAATGTCAAGGATGCACTAAGCATATTTGTGACGTACCGCTGCTTGCGGGTTAATACGAAAAACGTTTACTTTAATTGCGGATTATGAGAAGGAGTGTTATTTTTATTGCAGTTAGCATTTTTGTTGTGTTAAAGGTTTAAAGGGGTACTCCACCCCTAGACATCTTATCCTCTATACAAAGGACAGGGGATAAGATGATCACGGGGGTCCCGCCGCTGGGGACCCCCACAATATAGCATGCGTCACCACCTGTTACTGCTCCGGAACCGCTGGAGGGTCTGGGTCCTGACCCCGGGAACGGAAGATCGTGACGTTGCGACTCCGCCCCGTGTGACGTCACGCCCCACGCCCTCAATGCAAGTCTATGGGAGGGGACGTGGCGGCCGTCACGCCCCCTCCCATAAACTTGCATTGAGGGGGCGGGGTGTGATGTCACACAGGGCGGAGTCGTGAAGTCACGATCTTCCGTTCCCGGGGTCGGGACCCAGACCCTCCAGCGGGGTGGAGTACCCCTTTAAAGGGGTCTTTTGGTAGTAGAACATTTTATTTAAACAAAACTAGCACTTAAACGTATATATATAACTAACTAATAAAGTGTTGTCAAAATTTTACTGGCTTCAGCATGTTTTTGCTTGAAATACCAGTGACAGAAAGTTGAATAGTCCTCTCATTGTGAGTGTGGTGTTATCTCAGCATCTTCCCAGGGCCTTCTTCGCTCCTGACAGAAAGTTATGTAGTCTTCTAATTTTCAATGTAGTTTTGTCCCTGCAGCTTCCCTACTCCTTCCTTTCTCCTGACAGTAAGTTGTGCAGTCCTCTCCTTGTGAGTGGGGTGTTGTCTCAGCATCTCCCCTGGCCCTTTTCTCCTGACAGAAAGTTGTGTAGTCCTCTAATTGTCAGAGTAGTATTGTCCCTTCAGCTCCCCTACCCCTCCCAGTCTCCTGATAAGAAGTTGTGTAGTTCTCCCATTGTATATGTAATGTTGTCTCAGCAGCTTCCCGTCTCCTCCTTCTCTCTTGACAGGAAGTTGTGTAGTCATTTCTTTGTCAGTGTGGTGTTGTCTCAGCAGCTCCCTGACTCCTCCCTTCAGAGACAACACATTATCCTCTGCAGTCTTAGGAGGTGTGACTGAATCTTGTCTCTTAGCTCAACCTTACCCCCTGTGACGTCATCACGTCTGACCAGCCCCTACAGCCTACATCACCACCTCTCTGTCATATACACATATACATATGTATCTCTATTGGGAGAATAAGGTGTGGTAAACAATGCCACAGAGGTGCAGGCAGGGTGTGAATAGAAAGTGCTGCATCTGTGCAATAGTGAAATGATATGTTCTGCAACAGCTCTGGTATGGAATGTAAATAACACATGTATAATGAATTAGCCTCATTTTTTGCATATGATTATCTAAAAAGTCTGACTGTGCAAATATTTTTTTAGCACACAACAGGTTGGGCATCTTATCCTTTCTTATGCCCAAAGTATTAGAGCAAGGTTTCCAACCAGAGGGCCTCCAACTGTTTCAAACTACAACTTCCATCATGCCGAGAGTTGTAATTTTGCAACAGCTGGAGGCACCACGGTTTGGAAAGATTGTATTACAGATATACTAGGTTAGTTTTGGGCCAGACCAGAGATCGGGGTTTCCCATCTAAAAGCAGATGATCCATTGGTACAGGGTGGTACTAAGGTACAGATTGTGTGCTATCACATTTACTTTTGTTTCAGCCTTTTGCTGTCCAGGCATGCCTGTAGTTGTAGTTCTGCATCATCTGGAGGCACCTTGGTTGGGAAGCAATGTATTAAAGCTATGCCATGTTTTTTCGGGCCAGGCCAGAGATGGAGTTTCCCTTTTAACAGCAGCCATCGGTACAGGGCGCTACTATTTTGCACTAGAGTGTGTGCTATCACCTTTACTTATGTTTCAGTCTTTGGTTGTTCTGGCATGCTGGGAGTTGTAGTTTTGCAACAGCTAGAGGCAACCCAGTTGGGGAACACTGTATTAGAACTAATCTATGGATATTTAGGGCCAGGCCAGAGATCGGGGTTTCCCTTCTAAGAGCAGGGGATCCATTGATACAGGGTGGTACTTATATTTTTGTATATTTTAGTAAATAATGTTTTATCTGTAGATTTATCTGTATATGTTTTCTGTGCATTGACTCAGTGGAGCGGACTAACCAGAGCCAGCCAGCTCTTACCTCTGGAGACACAGAACATAAAGTCTTGGGAGAAGGGCAGCTTCTGGGAGTCATTGGTCTCAGACTCTGGAAGGGACAAGTTACATGCTGCTCCTTCGCAGTTGTACGGTGCTGATCACGATGCCGGTACAGATTTGCTGAGGGCTTCTTATATTATACCAAACTAATGCACTGCACCTCAGGGGCCTGCACTTCATATAAGGAACCCCACGAGGTACAGTGCATTAGATTAGTATAATGTAAGAAGCCCCCCGCTCCTCTGTACCAGTATAGTCATAGGAGAGGCTCACACAGGAGAGATATTATACTAATGTAATGCACTGTACGTTATTGTGTCACCATCTCTGACTACTGCTTGGTTAAACCACAGATTGACTAAAGATTGTTAAAGAGAATGTGTCGACAGAAAAATGGGTCATTGTGTAAATCATTTTTTATGGTAGAAATGTAAAGAAAAGACCAATAATTCTGATTTCTGCAGGGAAAGAAAAAACTGGGGGCATTTACTAAAGCATTTGCACCTGAAAGCATTGCGCAAATGGCCAATGTAGAGTGAGACTCTGCATTCGCTGCATTTATTATGTGACTTTCTGCCAGACGGTGTGTTTGTTGGGCTAAGTGGGCACGGTTTGCGTGACAAATCTTTTGGAGCCAAATTTTTCATCTGCAACATTTGAAAAATTGCGCAAATCCCACGCCACAGCTGACCACCCACTTTAAAATGATTTTGTTGGGTTGTAATAAAAAAAAAAAAAAATTATATATATATATATATATATATATATTTGTGACTAGGTGTCTCCCTACTTGTCCAGAGCACATTTTCCCCCATCTTTTGCACAAACTTTGGACTCCTGCTGGCCTGGCAGAAGTCCAAAATTAAGAAATCGCACACACCCCTAAACACTCCGGACTGCATTTCTTAATTTTGGACTTAGGGTGTGTGCGCAGCCTTAGCCAATCAAAGCTCATCTCACACTGAACTGCTCTGGGCTGTGTGTAGCGGAGTGAGGGAGGAAGTTCTCCCCTGTATGGCTTCAGATGATGTCACGCCTGCTGGGGAACGTCCCTTCCCAGTCTGTGAAACTGACTGAGACTGAGCAGAAAATACAGAGCAATATCAAGGTAGAAAACTAAAAATAATAAAAATAAAGGCAGGGGGAGGTTTATCATGATGGGGGCAGTGACCTGGGAGGATTATAAAATGTAACAAGATCATGAGAGGTACTCTTTAAAGTAAAATCTCAGATATATGTAACATTTTTTGAATGGTAAAGTCACAATTTAAACCTAAAGTCGCAGACATATAAAATATTGGAGTCTTTGTTTTTGACTGATTTTGGAGGCAGCTTGGGCCCAAAGTGTTTTAAAGGGGTACTCCGCTGCCCCAGCATTCAGAAAATTTCATTCCAAACGCTTGGAATGGGCGGCGGGGGCATCAAGAGGGGCGTGGTTGTGAAGTCACGAACCCCAACACACAACTTTCTAAACGAACACCGGGTGCTGCACAGAGATTGCGGTGGTCCCAGCTGCGGGACCCCCGCAATCTCTGTGCAGCACCCGGCGTTAGTTTAGAATACTTGGTGTGGGCGGCGTGGGTTGTGACATCACGACCACGCCCCCCTTGACGTTCTTTGGATAAGGGATAAGATGTCTAGAGCGGAGTATCCCTTTAAGGACCAACTCATGTTAGGCCTTTTACATAGATGGATAGAAAAAGAAGTGCCTTCTGCGCCATATGGCATACTAAAGAGCTTTACATTGTGAAAACCATCTAAAAATAAATGCAGCTCCTTTAAATATAAAATTGACAGATCCCTTTTAAAGTCTCCGGGGAAATGCTTCCATTCCTGGTGTAATGTAAGACTATCAGTGTCTAAGAGCTCTGCCTAGCAAGACAGCACCTCAAATATCTTCTTATTATACGAGATATGTTTACTTTATATGCAATTACGCCACATGGCAAACCTCGACTCCGCTATTGACTTAATACTCTCCAGACAGCGCGCCGTACGGAGGACCTGTAATAAAATGGATGTGCTTAAAAGGGAGATTTTTTATTTTTTTTTACTGCCCTAATACCTTGCGTTCTGCTTCGCCTAAGGACAATCCAAGCTTGATAACAGTCAAATATCCGATCCTGTCTCCTTTGTTTCTCAGGCTGGTAAGAACCGAGATGGTCTTTAATGTATTGTGAAAATGGAATCATTAGTTTCTCTCATATGCCGTTCACATACCAATAGCCCGGCCTGTTAAGTAGAGTCTGGGAATACATCCCAGTGCAGGCAGGTTCTGCTCGCTTTACCTTTTTAGCACTTAGACATTATTGCTCCAAGACATAATTCAATGTTGAAAAAAAGAAAGGCCTAAAGGAAAAAAAAAAGTCTTGAATTATGATATTCGATATCTCGGCTATTTGCCTTAATTGGGTTTTCAGAATCAATTCTTCACATGTATGTTTGAGGAGAACCTGAGAGTGTCCCTTAATGTGGTTTGCATTAACAAGAAGAGCAGTAAATGAGCGCAGAACTAAAGCGATGTGCTGGAAATAATTTTATTAAGGGTCCTTAAGGAACGCGTGGCACCGGAAGGAAGAAATATAGATTAAGTCTGGCCATAGATGTACGGTAAGTGACTAGGTGGTGCTCACAGGGTCTACTCATGTATGGCCCTGATGACCTCCATTACATGAGACATGGAGGTCTTAGATGTGATAACATGTTCCAACATCGACCTTACCATTCCTATATCTTTAAAGGAATATTGTAGTGGAATATAACTTATCCCCTATCCGAAGCTTCTTCTGTACGGGGAAGCGGCAGTCATCAGGAAGCACCGTGCCGTCCCCAGCAGAAAGCCGTGACAGACACGCCCCCTCCCTGTATCTCTATGAATGCCCCCTTCCTTCGGACGGCCGCGGACCCATACAGGAGATCACAGAAGGGTTCCAGTGTTTGGACCCCGCAAGCTATAACTTATCCTCTATCCTCCGGATAGAGGATAAGTTATGTTCCACTACAGTACTTCTTTAAAGGAGATAAGCGGAGGAAAAAATCATCAGTGTCCAATCGCTGGGACCCCCCACTATCTCCCGTATGGAGCCCCAGCTCGGCCCAGGCTCTTCTTTTGTAATGAAATGTCGCACCCAACACCGAGACTGGTCAAAACATGCCCCCTCCATTCATCCCTATGGGAGAGGCGTAGGCACACGAACGTTATGTCTCCACCTCTCCCATATAGAGGAATGGAGGGGGTGTGTTTCAACCAGCTTCTGTGCTAGGACACGCGAATTAGAAGAGCAGAGCCGGGGGAATTTTTTTTTCCAAAGCACATCTCTTTTAGGGTTCCATACATAACCTTATAAGCAAAAAAAAAAAAATCTCTAGCCATGGAAGACCAGAGGTCAGCAGTTTATAAACAGTATTAGTTTTGATAATATTTGAATTTATTTATTTCACTTTATTTATGAAATAAACAGTGTCATAAAAAAGAATAACTTGTCTCGCAAAAAACAAATACTCTCATCGACAGAAATGGCCCTTAGATGGAGAGGAGGGAAAAAAATGAAAAAATAAAAAATTTGCCATTATGCAGTTAATGAAAACTTTTACCCTATACACAGGATAGGAAATAAGTGTCTGATTGCTGGTACCCCCTATGATCTCCAGAATGGGACTCGACTCGTACCGCTGAGCACTCCAACCTCCACCTTCTGAGACAAACTGGTTTTGGCAGCGATGGCCCGCTTAGCCAATCATCAACATTGGCCGAGCAGGCCATCACTGAGGTTGGTCATTGGCTAAGTGGGCCATCACTCTCGGGACCAGTCTGTCTTGGAAGATGGAGGCCAGAGCACTCTGAATATCGCAGTAGGGACCCCTACAATCAGTCACCTATTCCTTAACCTATGGAAAGGGGATATGTTTTTTACTAACCAGAAAACCCCTTTAAAGCCTTTGTGTCATTAGTAAAAATTTTGACACTTTGTGCTTTTGACAACTAGTGCCGTACACCTCAACCAGCTATTACTCATGATCATATCTCAGGACTTTGAGATCTAGCATGTCAAAATTTTTACAAATAACACTAACTCTTTAAGAATTAAAAAGCTTAGAAGTCTAAGAATTGTTGACAATAACGATAGCTTTCTACCGGCCACTGAAGTCAGGTCTAAGGTGCCAGAGCATCTTGTTTTTCTGTCTTACCTTAAGGCCCCTTAATCCTTACATTATGACTTTGGACCTGTGTGGTTTAAAGTTTTCAAGCTTGGGTCACAGAGGGCGCTGTATGCGGCTCAACACTATCAATCATGGTCATTGGCTAACCGGAACTTTTGGCAGTGGTGACTTGATGTTGATGATTAGACATTGTGGTATTGAACAACAGCCAATATTTTTTTTTCTTTTTGTTATAGAACAATCCTTAAAAAAATGTCACTGAACAATCACTACCGTAGAATGCTGCCTCCGTGTTTTCTGCTAAATTCAATTTAGAAGAAAATCCAATGTCAGCCTTCTACCATAGTGATTGTCCAGTGAGCATTTTTTAAAGGATTGTTCCGTAAAGATTTTTTATAATAAAAAAACATATATATACATATATATATATATATATATATATATATATATATATATATATAAATATATTTATATTTCAATACCAATGACTATTTTTGGACAACCTCCTGCTTGGTCTTAGCCAGTAATTGGCTGAGCTTGCATTTCCTCCATGTAGACAGGAAAGCAATAAGGGCAGTGTTTCCCAACCCTTTGCGAAACTACAACTCCCAGCATGCCCGGACAGCCTTCGGCTGTCCGGGTATGCTGGGAGTTGTAGTTTTAAATGAGCTGGATCCACTCTGGTTGGGAAACACTGCTTTAAGGTTTGATTGTGTGGAGATGTAAACGTGCCAGCAATAGAACATACGGTGGTCATATGATCCAGAGTTTAGATGATGTCATCAAGAATATGTTGAAGCTGTCATACCTGATATTCACTTCTGTTTTGGTCTTTAGGACTTTGCTGTAACGATCGCGGCTGGCCAGGCGTGCGCTCTGGCCACTAAGGAGCCGCAGGCGCCGGGTCAAGCAGCAGCGGCGGGCTGGGTATTCAAAGCCCTGCATTGTGTCCCGGCCCTGCTCATGATTGCAGTTTCTCCTCACTCACCAGCATTTCTTTCTGCCAGCTTGTTTTGTTTATCTGACTTCTGCTAACCCCTGGCCATTCTTTATCTTAACATTCTGTACCTTGTAGTCCTCCTGGCTTTTGATCTCAGCTTGTCTGACTTTGCTTTTCTGTTTGTGTTCAGCGGCGGAGACTTTGTTTGTGTTCTGTCTGTCTTCCTGGTTTTATTCCCTGTGTTTTGCCTCTAGTTCTTTCCCTGTTTACCCATTGTGTCCTTACCTGCTTCCCTGACATCTGCACTGTGTTTTCTTTTGTGTATTTTGTTATGTTCTTGGTTCTGACCCTTTGGCGTCTCTCTGCTTTACCTCCTGTATACTGTATTTGTACTGTTTTGCCTGTTTGTTTTCTACCTACTCTCTGACACTTCTGTCTGGCACTAAGTCCAGCTCAACGACCGTCGTCTAGTTAGGGGCCGCCATTTAGATCGGATCGTCCAAGTAGGTAGGGACAAGGGTTCAGATGGGTTTTAGGTCTGCACTGATCCCTACCTTGGATGTGACAGTGGTACATTTTTCATTATGAGAGACATAACATTTTTATTCATTCATTGAAATTGTTGTTTCAGGGCTTGTTTTTTGCAGAAAAGTTTTTTTTTTGTTACACTATTTTTGGACACACATAGCGGGAAATTTATCGAAACTTGTGGAAAGGAATAGTGGAGCAGTCACCTATAACATCTAATCAAATTCCAGCTTTTTCTCTAAAAATAAAACCTGGAATATGATAGGATTTTATGAGCAACTGCTCCTCCCTCTCATGGTGCAATATATGGTATAGCCCCCATGTATTAAAAAACTTTATTTATTTATAAAAAAAATTATAATAATAATTTTTGTAGGGAAATATGAAGAAAAGACAGCAACTTCACAATTTTTTTATTTTTATTTTTGGGGGGAATTTGTATTACAGCATTCATTGTGTGGTATGAATGACGTGAGAAGGTTAACAATAGTTACAGAATAAGGTATGGCTTTTGAGCCGGTTGAGATTAAATTTTTATTGGTACTGCTTTGGGGTACATAGAACTATTTGATAATATTCAATTTTTTTGGAAGGCTGAGTGAACAAAACAAAACAAACTATTTTGACATTGCATTCACTGTTTGGGATACAGAAAATGATAATGTGATAGTTATGGTTGTTATGGAGGCAGCTAACAATTTGTGTACTTTTTCTTTATCTTTATTGACATGATATATTTAAAAGTTTCTTCTTTATCTTAACTTTTTTTTTATTTTATTTGTAAACATTTTATTTAGTGGGGGGTTTTGTCCTTCAAGGGGACTTGACCATATGTTGGCTTGATGGCTCATATAATAGACTGTCAGTGGCTTTACTTTTATTGCAAGTAGACAGTGTATACGGAAGACTTGGAAACCTAGCCTGGCCCTAAATTGGACAGAGGTTACTTTACAAGTCTTAGCACAGTATCATTTTGAGCATTCTACTTTACATAACCAAAGAGCTTGCATACGAAATTGGTGATATTGGATAGAGTTACCCGACATTCAAAGTAAACTTATCTCACTGGGGATTTCAAATGGTACTTGAATTGTTAAAAAGGTATTTGAAAGTGTGAAACTGGTGCCACGCCAAGACGGTTCTCTTTTATACCATTATCTTTTTCCCCCTATTTTCTTTTCCCTTCTACATGCAAAAAATATTGATACAAGTTTTGAATTATACCGACAATATGATATTTAATTGTGTAAACTTTATATTCTGTAAGATGCAATTAAAAAAATAATGTATTCGAGAAAAATCATAGTGTTAGAATTCATTGGTCATTCACTAATCTGCATCGGCCATATTGGGCCAGTTAGCTATACATCTTTGGCACCCATGTGCGTCAGCATTCCCCTAATAGATACTGTAACCATATACCGTAACTGTTGGGTCATATGTTATTGCAGAATGTTACATTTATTGGATGGAATAAGTAATTTCTAAACATTTTGGTTAATAAACTGATTTTAGTTGCTTAATTTACATGCATCACATTTTTCTTTAATGTTATGTGTTTAGCAATTATATGCTTCAGTTGCTGTTTAGTGTTATAATTGCTATGCGGGTGATTGCGTGTCTAGTGTTTAGCATTTTTAAGGATAAGCAGTCTTTTCCGAGTAAAAGCAACTATCTGACTGTTCCGTGAACCGGTGACTGGAATACAAATGATTAAGTTAGTGAAATAAAACATTGTTACGACTGAATGAAATCATTGGCAAATCCATGTTTGCACCTTGAGTGATTTTAATGCACTGATTGCGTTTGCTGATTTGCCGGGATGAAAAGTTATGTATCACTGCACATTTACCTTCTGCCTTACTGGAGCCGGTGTGGTAAATGGTCGCCTATATTCCATCTATAGGACCCCAGGGAGCTGCTAGGTTGTTATTGCCGCTGTTAACCCTTATCTGACACTAAAGAAACATCTTAAAGTGTGTAAGGGAGAAGCACATAGAAATAACTCTCTTTAAGTAAAGAAAATCGACTTAGTAGTTACAAAAAAGTACAAGGGAATCCTAAACTTTAAAGAATTTTACAGACTTTCAAGTAAAATGTTCACATTCGATTTGATTTCAAAGTGTCCCGATTGCTTGGGAAAGTAAGGTACAATATGACACTTTGGGGTCTCCAAGGATTGTATACAAATTTGATACTTCTGATTTGGTCCTATTAACTAGTTCTTTTTTTATGCTGGTCTTCTAGTTACATGCATAGGAGCAGGGTCTCCTATCAAAGACAGGAGTCCCTGTTACCATACACCAGGCTAGAGTTAAGCAGCAATGATTTATACATCATTACACTACTTAATAATATTTTTGCTGAGCGTTCGGCCCAGTGAGTGTCTACCAATTTTGAATTGGTAGTCAGACTTGAATCGAAATTTTTGGGAGGTTCACTCATTTCCACTGCATGATAGCTCAGAATTACCTTTCACTATAATATTACATATAGGTTTTCTAGAAACGTTACATTCTATTCTAAAGGGATTAAACTTTTATTACAGCCTTCTTGGTAAAAGGCTTCTCAGCGTTGTGACCATTTTGTTAACAATGCTCGGAGCCGAACGTGACGTCACATCACGCCCCCTCCATAGACATGAATGGAGGGGGCGTGGTGTGATGTCAGGAGGGGGTGTGGCTGTGATGTCACAACCACTGCGGCAGGCGTTTGTATAGTACGCCAGTTGCTGCAGGAGATCGCTGTGGCCCCAGCAGCAGGACCCCCGTGATCAGACATATTATCCTCTATCCAAAGATGTCTAGCAGTGGAATACCCCTTTAGCATACTGTATGATTCCCAACAATGCTCTGTTATAACAGCCAAAACTTGCTGATTAGTGTTGAGCGGCATAGGCCATATTCGAATTCGCGAATATTCGCGAATATATGGATGAATATTCGGCATATATTCGCGAATATTCGCATATTCCCGTATTATTTTCGCATATGCGGAAATTCGCGTATGCGAAAATTAACATAAGTGAATATTGGCATATACAAAATTAACACGTACGCAAATTCGCATATGCGAAAATTAGCATATGCTAATCTTCGCATATGCGAATTTTCGCACGCCAGTCTCACACAGTAGTATTACAGCCTTCATTACACCACACAAGCTGGAAACAGAGAGGGGTGATCACTGTGATGTGTACTGTGAAGAAAAAAATAATAAATAAAAAAAAAGCGAATATTCGTAATTACGAATATATAGCGCTATATTCGCGAAATTCGCGAATTCGCGAATATGCGATATTCGCGAATAATATTCGAATTGCGAATATTCGCGAGCAACACTATTGCTGATAAGTAGACAATGTGGAGATATGATTCCAATACATGGGACCCCGAAACTTTGTATATATGTGATCAAATGCATCAGATGATAACATGATGGTCAAAGGGTAGACTGAGTATGGTTTATGTCTTAGACTCCAGAGTCTAAATGGTAAATATATATTTTATGTAGTGTTAGTATGGCACAAAAAGATTTCTTATAAGCTAACCCATAGGGCTGAAATGATGAATCAATATTATCGATAATAATCGATAATGAAAATCAGTGTCAGCAATTTCCATTATCGATTTGTTGGCAGTTCACTTAGTTGTTGCGCCCGCACTGTTAATTTTTCTGATCCACCCAGCAGAGGTCCCCGTGCAGGCACTCCTCCAGAGCAGACTGCAAGTACTAGAGGCCCCCAGCACACCGTAAGCAGGTCACAAACACTAGAGCCCCTCAGCAGACGGAACAAACACTAGAGGCTACTGACATGCAGGAAGCAGGTGCAAACACTAGAGGCTTTGTCACACCAGAAGCAGGCCACAAATTGGAGGCCCCAGAAACACCAGAAGCAGGTGCAAACACTAGAGGCCTTTTTGTGCCAGAAGCAGGCCACAAACCCCAGAAGCTCTCAGCATGCCCAAAGCAGGCACAAAAACACTAAAGGCTCCATTGTGCTGGAAGCACGCCACAAACTCTAGATTCCACCGGCATGCCAAAAGCAGACCGTGAATACTAGAGGCCCTGTTGCACTTGAAGAGGGTGCAAACACTCGAGGGCCCTGGCTCACTAGAAGCAAGCTGCAAACATTAGAGGCCTCTGGTGCGGGAAGTTTATAACTATGTGATGTCATTACATGCCCGCACATTAACTACTGATGGATGTGAGCCATATACTAAAATAGACATTTTTCTTTTTTTTCTGAAGAATCAATTTTAATTGACCAACTCGGTTATGAAAATATCAGTTAGCTGCAGCCCTACTATCCAAACTGTGGTGCAGCAATAAGGTTATGGGGGATTGCACTAGCACCCATGGCTCCTTTACCCGTGGGATCTGCGAACACATAAGGTGGCACAATGATGATAGACAGGGTTGTCTCACCACAGTACTAACTCATTTATTTTATCACTGTTTGTCTTTAGATCCTATAAACGTTTGATGTAATCAGTTATGGCAGTACAGTAATGCCTCAACTTACAATGGCCTCAACATACAATAGTTTAACCATACAATGGTCTTTTCTGGTCTTTTCTGGACCATTGTAACTTGAAACCAGACTCCACATACAATTCTACAGACAGTCCAGATCTGTGAAACTTGTCAATGGCTGGAAGAACCGACCAATCATAATGGGCATTCACTGGTAAGACCCCTGTATTACTGAAGTGTAGGCACTGGTAGTGCCCCCTACAGTACAAGTTCTGTACTACTCTTTACCTATGCCACAGTTAGCTGCTCCTTTGCACACCAGGAGAGGGCAGCTCCATGTTACTTTTTTAGGATGGGGGGGGGGGGGGGGGTATTTACGAATAATGGCTGTGGAATGTGTCTTTTTACTCCTTTTTTTCATGGGTGGCTTTTTAACTCACTGTACCAAATTTACAAAAAGGCGCAAGTCGGGCTATAAATTTGGTGCAATTTCAAAAATGACTGTGTGAATTTACCACACAGGCAATTTTTTGTGCCAAATTAACCCCAGAAAACAAGGGTAAAAAGCTTCATAAATGCCCCCATTGTGTATACTGTACTGGACCCTGAAGAAGCTCCTGTCCTCTACATAGACAGTGATTACAGCTCCCAGCAGATCTTTATTACTTTTATATGTAAGTATTTGCTTTATCTATATTAGTTATCTACTTATTTTTCTTTAATCCTCAATTTTTCCTATTTTTGGATGACATTTTGGGGCTTCAGAACCAATTACCAGGTTTCCATAGAGTTCTGGTCTCAACATACAATGGTTTGAACATACAATGGTCGTCCAAGAACCAATTAATATTGTAACTTGAGGGACCACTGTACATGACATCATTGGCGGACATCAAAGCTGTGACTTTAAATGTACCGCTACACCTCCCTGTATATAGATTTCGTTTTTGCCTGTTCCTGATAAGTAAATGCCATTGATGACTATGCAGATGTTCACTACACTTTAACACAGTCATTCTGCAAAGATGCAATTTGTTAGTGTAAATCATCCTCTTGGGCGATTTTCGCTTTAATTCCTTTTGCATAATTTGGCTTTTAACATTTTACTGTAGACATTGCTCCATAATCCTATAATAGGCATGCAAAATTGTTAGTAGAGACTAATTATTGCAGTGACTTTTGGGTAAGTGATCCCTCAGTGTACAGGTCAGTGGAAATGGAGACTATGAAGTCAATGTTTTGAGGATATTTTCCATCATTGCAGTATTAAAGGGGTACTCCGGTGGAAAACATATTTTTTATAAATCAACTGGTGCCAGAACGTTAAACAGATTTGTAAATGACTTCTATTTAAAAAAAAAATCTTTACCCTTCCAGTACTTATTAGCAGCTGTATGCTACAGAGGAAAGGCTTTTCTTTTTTAATTGCTTTTTTGTCTTGTCCACAGTGCTCTCTGCTGACACCTGATGCCCGTATCAGGAACTGTCCAGAGCAGGAAAAAATCCCCATAGCAAACCTATGCTGCTCTGGACAGTTCCGGACACGGACAGAGGTGTCAGCAAAGAGCACTGTGGACGAGAAAAAAAAGAAATTAAAAAATAATAGAATTTCCTCTATAGCATACAGCTGCTAATAAGTACTGAAAGGATTAAGGTTTTTAAATAGAAGTAATTTACAAATCTTTTTAACTTTCTGGCACCAGTTCATTTAAAAAATATATATATATATTCCACCAGAGTAATCCCTTTAATTCTTTATCTAGGGTTTATTTAACTCTTTGTTTCTAGATCAGTGTTTCCCAACCAGGATGCCTCCAGCTGTTGCAAAACTACAACTCTCAGCATACCTGGGAGTTGTAGTTTTGCAACAGCTGGAGGCCCCCTGGTTAAGAAACACTTTTCTGGATATTAAGTGTTTACTGAGCAAGAGGTAAATAACACAGGCCTTCTGCTCAGTATGTAGTCTCTGTAGCACCACAGAAATTATATACAGGAGCAAGGACTCCAATACGTTCCATTGTAGATTTATTGCAAAATGTAACCCATGAGAAAGTTTAACCACGTCATGTCCGGTGCGTCCACGTCTTTGGCCAGACCAGCTTAGGCTGGGTTCACATATGTCCGGCATCTGGCATAGGTGAACTCAGCCTAGATCTGGACGCAACTGATGCCACAACTGGTAACAAGTTGTCATCAGTTGTATGGCATCTGTCATTCATTGTTTCTAGAATGGAGCATAATAAGCTGTGTTCCCCTGTCCGGTGCCATCCGACATGTCCAACCATCCGGCATCAAAATTGAGACACTGGATGATTGTGAATTGTCCCATTCAAATGAATGGGATTAGTACTAGCATCAGTTTCCCTCCTGTGCCCGCTGGAGAAAAACAATGCCAGACGCCTGAGATATGTGCACCCAGCTTTACACATTTTCTAACCAGTGTTTTATTAAGTAATAAAATAAAACAAAACCTATGTAAATTAGTTTTTTTGTAATAGTTTATTTTGTATTAATTTTTATTAATGTGATATCATTACAAAACACAATTGGTCCTGCATGAAACAAGCCCCTGTAGGTGGAAAATTGAAAGACTTATGGTAATTAAGAGGCGAGGAAGAAAAAACGAAAATGCAAAAGTGAGAATGTATATATGTGTCAATTTTGAAGTGGCGGTGCAGCTCACACTAAAGTTAAAGGGGTACTCCACTGGCCATTGAGGGGGTCATTCCCCCTCAATGCAAGTCAATGGGAGGAGGCATGATGGCTATGATGTCATGAGGGGCATGGCCGACCCCCTCAGCGCGAAAACAGCATTCGGGACATTTACTTCCGTATTCTGGCCAGTGGAGTACCCCTTAAAAGAGAAGACACTGCGGTGCACATTACCCTATGAGCCAATAAAATGTAATGCAAACAAGAGAAGAATGCCGTGCTGCTGTATAATAACCTAGTGTTTACTATAAATGTAACAGTTTGAATAGAGGAGGGAGGTGACTGGAAATAAATACAGATATTTATTTATAAACAATAAAACAACAACAAACCAGCATCTGCCGCGGGGTCCTTCTGGCAGTCTGGGGGTTTATCAGATAAAATGTAATTAATACCTATTTAAATACAAAATGTTAAAGGGATATTCTGGCCAAAGACACCTTATCCCCTATCCAAAGGAAAGGGGATAAGATGTCTGATAGCGGGGGGTCCCAGCAGCGGGAGGGGGCATGAAAGTGACATCACGTCTCCAGTCTTGGAAACACAGAGCGTTCCAAGTCTGGGGATGCAGCCCCGCATAGAATGCAGGTGCTGCATGGAGATCGCAGGGGTCCCAGCGGCAGGCCCCCCCACGATCAGACATCTTATCCCCTATCCTTTGTATAGGGGATAAGATGTCTTAAGCCGTAATACCCAGTTAAATGTGATAAATATTGTATGCTTTGATCGTTCACACGATTGTCCCCCTCGAGGGGCTTCCAAGTATCATCTTCATCCTAATTTATTTTTTTCTGACTCCTTCTCACCCATTTAAATCACTTGCCGCCCACACCAAAGGGTACGCGCTCAAGATTCCATCTCCTCCACAAGGTTGCCAGCGAAATCACTGCTACTACTATATGAAGTAAAGAGTAAGGGACGTCACTCACCGGGATGCTCTACAAAACTTCTTTAATTTTCAACGGTGCATACAAAGGGGTGCGCTCGGATGGTCTTTTGCACGCTTCATCAGACCCTACCTCTTCCGTTCTCGCGTCACTGATAAAGGTAACACCCCCTTAGTGATGTGTACGGAACAGGTGTACATTAATTGTATAGTGAAATGTGGTAGCTTGGGGGTGTAGGGTGTAGGTGGTGTAGCTGTGCAGGGATGAAAGGGTGTTGGATTAACCCTTAACTCTCGTGACGCCAGGATGAGGGTTCTTCCTCTCTATATATATATATATATTTATCCTACCGCCACCCGTCCCAGGAACGATAGGGAGGAATAAAGGATTGTCCACAACCGGAGGTTTAGTAAACTGTAGATAACTTTACTGCAGCTTTTATGCAGGTTGATAAGGACAAACAGTCTATACAGTCTATACAGTGCTCACAGTCGGTTGGGACCTTGTAGTATATAATCTCTGAGTCTGGAATTACGCTGTTCTGCTGGATGTAGGGGAATTATTTAGGTCCAGCAGTCACGCAGGATTAACGGGATTTAGATTTGGTAGACTCACGTTTAGTACGTTGCTGAATTGGCGTACACAACCCATTGGGTTCTACATGTAATTAGATTTTTTATATGAATTTCTTCTCCTTCTATGTTTGTTATTCTTCCTTCTTTCATGTGCGGACACCAAATACAGGAGCCGCACTTGTGATTACCTGTGGGGCCGGTTCTAGATAGCCAGTCCATATTTTTTGGATTTGATTGGAAGTTACTATTGGTAACTGTACCTTTTACATTTTTGCAGCGTCTGAACGCTATGAGAGGTTTTTCGTTCACTAGCTTTCCCAGTTCGTTGTCACCTTTTATAAGTGGCCAGTTTCTATTTATCGCAGATCTTATTATTTTTTTTCTATACTTCTCTATCCTTCTGCTCTCTTGTGCGGTTGGCCTGCCATCCGGCAGTGGCCGCGCACGACTGATTGAACCATCAGTATAGCAGCGCAGGTCAGTGCTCAGAAGAACTGCACGCTCCAGCGAGAGGGGCGTTCAACTCTGACGGCTGTGGTGAGCGGTGCATAGCACCTGAACTTTATTAACTTTTTGGGTTTGTAAACTAGTGACATGGTGCCTACGTGCAACAATTGTTTCTATCAACTGTTTCTATCAGATGTTTCTAAGAACTTGCAAACCATACAGACTATTAGGGACAAATGTAAAATTACTGCATAAAACACCATGCATTAAAGAGGTACTCCGCTGCTCAGCGTTGGGAACAAAGTCTTCTTAACGCTGAAACCAGTGTCGGGAGCTTGTGACGTCATAGCCCCGCCCCTTTATGACATCATGCCCCACCCCCTAAATGCAAGTCTATGGGAGGGGGCGTGACCACTGTCACGCCCCCTCCCATAGACTTGCATTGAGGGGGCATGGTGTGACCTCATGAGGGGGCGGGACTATGACGTCACGAGTTCCCGGCGCCGGCTCCAGCGTTCGGAACAGTTTGTTCCAAACGCTGAGCAGCAGAGTACCTCTTTAACCATTAAGCGGTATAAGGATCATTCTAAACAATAACTTCAGTAAGGTGCATAGGACCGATCAGCATTTTGCGAGAAGCATACATTTTTGTGTTTATTACATCATTTTTATCTTATTATATGGTATTGTGTGGTAATTACTAATGTTGGGCACGAATATTCGCAATGCGAATATTTATCCCGAATTTCGCATATTCGCGAATATTGCGAATATAGCGCTTAATATTCGCAATTACGAATATTCCCTTTTTTTCACAGTACACATCACAGTGATCATCCCTCTCTGCTTCCAGCTGGCGGTGTAAACAAGGCTCCAATACTAGTTACTGTGTCAAACTGGCGGGCACCCAAAATTTTTTTGCGCATATTGATCCCTCCCTTCTTTTAGCTCTTTTATCACGTGATATTGCACATGCGAATTTCATGGTGAATGCGCATGCAAATTTTATGGCACATAGTAAAAAAAGGCTGCGAATATTGCAGATATGGGAATTTTGCGAATATATGACGAATATACGTCCATATATTTGCGAAATATCGCGAATTCCAATATGGCCTATGCCGCTCAACACTAGTAATTACATTTTTACTGATAAACAGCACCCAGGCTGCCTCAAGCACCCTGCGGCGGATCCCGGTTTGTTGTTGCTTTATTGTTATAAATTAATATTATTTATTTCCAGTCACTTCTATCCTCTACCTCCTTGAAACTGTTACATATTTAGTAAACACCTGATAATTGCTGGAGCAGTAACATTTCATATTTTTCTATAAGCCTAGGTATACCTAATAGGACTGCATACCTTCCTTGTTTTATATAGATAGACAATATGCATATGTATAGATATATTGCTTTACATATCCTCAAACATATATGTACCACACAAGCTGGGTGTAGCTGGTTTGTGTCCTTGTGTTTAACAATCAGATCTCCAAGCCAAGGTTAGTAAAACCTCTCCGCTCACAGGCAGGGCCACAGGCCACGGAGCATCCAATCAGAACATTGCAGGCCCAGAGAGGAACTGATGCAGAAGCATCGGTCATGATGAGGTTAAACTTTTTCATGGATAATAAAAGAAAACTTTAGAACACCAGTTGCTCAGTACCTCCGGTATCCCGCTCCTGGCCTCCGCAGTGATCCTCTTCTGTCTACAAGTGGTTAGTTTATCACAATTCAGCTCAGCAAGTCGCCGGCTGCATCGATGTCCAATCTCTGTTATAAAATCTTGACCCTCCAGTACTTATCAGCTGCTGTATGCTCCACAGGAAGTTGTGTAGTTTTTTTCTGTCTGACCACAGTGCTCTCTGCTGTCCATGTCAGGAACTGTCCAGAGTAGGAGCAAACCCCCATAGCAAACCTCTCCTGCTCTGGACAGTCCCTGACATGGACAGAGGTGGCAGCAGAGAGCACTGTGATCAGACTGGAAAGAACTACACAACTTCCTCTGGAGCATACAGCGGCTGATAAGTACTGGAAGGATTAAGATTTTTTTTTATAGAAGTAATTTACAAATCTGCTTAACTTTCTGGAGCCAGTGGACTTGAAAAAAGGTGTTTTCCACCGAAGTACCCCTTTAAGTCCAACATTGTAGGGTTAGGAAGCCAAAAGATCACATGGCCCTAGAGCATGTGTATCTAAGTGCAATGATTTCCAATAATTAAATATCTAGGTAGTTTAGGGGTTACAGCCTCTTTGATCTTTTTTTGCATGATTCCTGTACAAGCCTTCACAATACCACACTTGCCTGTTATCTAACCCCCTTCCAGATCCTATAAGTGCAGAAGGCTTCTCTAGCGACAGTAGTACACGACGCATGGTAGAAAAATCAGCAAACAACAAACACAATTCCAAATCACCAAGGGTCCCGGAACTCAATTATCATGCCTGTGACACCGCGAGAAAAGTTGTAATAAAATAACAATGCAATTTAAATATAGCATAAGGTCCTTAGACTCCTTTACATCTCACATTATGCTGCATTACTGTCACGATGCCGGCTGGCAGGTAGTGGATCCTCTGTGCCAGAGAGGGATTGGCGTGGACCGTGCTAGAGGATCGGTTCTAAGTCACTACTGGTTTTCACCAGAGCCCGCCGCAAAGCGGGATGGTCTTGCTGCGGCGGTAGTGACCAGGTCGTATCCCCTAGCAACGGCTCAACCTCTCTGGCTGCTGAAGATAGGCGCGGTACAAGGGAGTAGACAGAAGCAAGGTCGGACGTAGCAGAAGGTCGGGGCAGGCAGCAAGGATCGTAGTCAGGGGCAACGGCAGGAGGTCTGGAACACAGGCTAGGAACACACAAGGAAACGCTTTCACTGGCACTAAGGCAACAAGATCCAGCGAGGGAGTGAAGGGGAAGTGAGGTGATATAGGGAAGTGCACAGGTGTAAACACTAATTGGAACCACTGCGCCAATCAGCGGCGCAGTGGCCCTTTAAATCGCAAAGACCCGGCGCGCGCGCGCCCTAGGGAGCGGGGCCGCGCGCGCCGGGAGAGAACTGACGGAGAGCGAGTCAGGTACGGGAGCCGGGGTGCGCATCGCGAGCGGGCGCTACCCGCATCGCGAATCGCATCCCGGCCAGAGGCGGTATCGCAGCGCCCCGGGTCCGTGGAACCGACCGGAGCGCTGCAGTGAGAGGAGTGTAGCGAGCGCTCCGGGGAGGAGCGGGGACCCGGAGCGCTCGGCGTAACAGTACCCCCCCCCTTGGGTCTCCCCCTCTTCTTGGAGCCTGAGAACCTGAGGACCAGACTTTTGTCCAGGATATTGTCCTCAGGTTCCCAGGACCTCTCTTCTGGACCACAACCCTCCCAATCCACTAAAAAGAAGGTTTTCCCTCTGACCTTTTTTGATGCTAAAATTTCTTTGACGGAGAAGATGTCCGAGGAGCCGGAGACAGGAGTGGGGGGAACATATTTGGGAGAGAAACGGTTAATGATAAGTGGTTTAAGAAGAGAAACATGAAAGGCATTAGGAATACGAAGAGAAGGAGGAAGAAGAAGTTTGTAAGAGACAGGATTAATCTGGCGCAAAATTTTGAAAGGACCAAGATAGCGTGGTCCCAACTTGTAGCTAGGGACACGGAAGCGGACATATTTAGCGGAGAGCCATACCTTGTCTCCAGGGGAAAAAATGGGAGGAGCTCTTCTTTTCTTATCCGCGAATCTCTTCATGCGTGAAGAAGCCTGTAAGAGAGAATTTTGGGTCTCTCTCCATATGATGGAAAGATCACGAGAAATTTCATCCACAGCGGGCAGACCAGAGGGCAAGGGGGTAGGGAGGGGGGGAAGAGGGTGACGGCCGTACACCACGAAAAACGGGGATTTGGAGGAAGATTCAGAGATTCTGAAATTATACGAGAATTCGGCCCAAGGTAGAAGATCTGCCCAGTCATCCTGGCGGGAGGAAACAAAATGTCGTAAATAGTCACCCAAGATCTGGTTAATTCTTTCTACTTGTCCATTGGATTGAGGATGGTATGCAGAAGAAAAATTTAATTTAATCTTGAGTTGTTTACAGAGAGCCCTCCAGAATTTAGACACAAATTGGACGCCTCTATCCGAGACGATCTGCGTAGGCAACCCGTGAAGACGAAAAATGTGTACAAAAAATTGTTTAGCCAACTGAGGCGCTGAAGGAAGACCAGGAAGAGGGATGAAATGTGCCATTTTGGAGAATCGATCAACGACCACCCAAATAACAGTGTTGCCATGGGATGGGGGTAAGTCAGTAATAAAATCCATACCAATCAGAGACCAAGGTTGTTCGGGAACAGGCAGAGGAAGAAGAAAACCAGCGGGCTTCTGGCGAGGAGTCTTATCCCGGGCACAGACAGTGCAGGCTCGCACAAAGTCCACCACATCAGTCTCTAGAGTCGGCCACCAATAGAAGCGAGAGATGAGTTGCACAGATTTCTTGATGCCCGCATGACCTGCGAGATGGGAGGAGTGACCCCATTTGAGGATTCCGAGGCGTTGGCGTGGAGAAACAAAGGTCTTTCCTGGAGGAGTTTGCCTGATGGAGGCTGGAGAAGTGGAAATCAGGCAGTCAGGAGGAATGATGTGTTGAGGAGAGAGTTCAATTTCAGAAGCATCTGAGGAACGAGAGAGAGCATCGGCCCTAATGTTCTTATCAGCAGGCCGAAAGTGAATTTCAAAATTAAATCGGGCAAAGAACAGAGACCACCTGGCCTGACGAGGATTCAGCCGTTGGGCAGACTCGAGGTATGAGAGGTTCTTGTGATCGGTGTAAATAATAACTGGAAATCTTGATCCCTCCAGCAGATGCCTCCATTCCTCAAGTGCTAATTTAATGGCTAGAAGCTCTCGATCCCCGATGGAGTAGTTCCTCTCCGCCGGAGAGAAGGTCCTAGAAAAAAACCCACAAGTAACAGCATGCCCGGAAGAGTTTTTTTGTAGAAGGACAGCTCCAGCTCCCACTGAGGAGGCATCCACCTCCAATAGGAAGGGTTTAGATGGGTCAGGTCTGGAGAGCACGGGAGCCGAAGAGAAGGCAGACTTGAGTCGTTTAAAGGCGTCTTCCGCTTGAGGAGGCCAAGACTTGGGATCGGCATTTTTTTTGGTTAAAGCCACAATAGGAGCCACAATGGTAGAAAAATGTGGAATAAATTGCCTGTAATAATTGGCGAACCCCAAAAAACGTTGGATGGCACGGAGTCCGGAGGGGCGTGGCCAATCTAAGACGGCAGAGAGTTTATCTGGATCCATTTGTAGTCCCTGGCCAGAGACCAAGTATCCTAGAAAAGGAAGAGATTGGCATTCAAACAGACATTTCTCAATTTTAGCATAGAGTTGATTGTCACGAAGTCTCTGAAGAACCATACGGACATGCTGGCGGTGTTCTTCTATATTGGCCGAAAAAATTAGGATATCATCAAGATATACAACAACACAGGAGTATAACAGATCACGAAAAATTTCATTAACAAAGTCTTGGAAGACAGCAGGGGCGTTGCACAGGCCAAAGGGCATGACCAGATACTCAAAGTGTCCATCTCTGGTGTTAAATGCTGTTTTCCACTCATCCCCCTCTCTGATGCGGATGAGGTTATAGGCGCCTCTTAAGTCCAATTTAGTAAAGATGTGGGCACCTTGGAGGCGATCAAAGAGTTCAGAGATGAGGGGTAGGGGGTAGCGGTTCTTAACCGTGATTTTATTAAGTCCGCGGTAGTCAATGCAAGGACGTAGAGAGCCATCTTTTTTGGACACAAAGAAAAATCCGGCTCCGGCAGGAGAGGAGGATTTACGGATAAAGCCCTTTTTTAGATTCTCCTGGACGTATTCAGACATGGCAAGAGTCTCTGGGGCAGAGAGAGGATAAATTCTGCCCCGGGGTGGAGTAGTGCCCGGGAGGAGGTCGATAGGACAATCATAAGGCCTGTGAGGAGGTAGAGTCTCCGCTTGTTTTTTGCAGAAAACATCCGCGAAGTCCATATAGGCCTTAGGGAGACCGGTTACTGGAGGAAGCACAGAGTTACGGCAAGGGTTACTGGGAACCGGTTTTAGACAGTCCTTGGAACAAGAGGGCCCCCAACTCTTGATCTCCCCAGTGGACCAATCCAGGGTTGGGGAATGAAGTTGAAGCCAGGGAAGTCCAAGGAGAATTTCCGAGGTGCAATTGGGGAGGACCAAAAGTTCAATCCTCTCGTGATGAGATCCGATGCTCATTAGAAGGGGCTCCGTGCGGAAACGTATGGAACAGTCCAATCTTTCATTGTTTATACAATTGATGTAAAGGGGTCTGGTGAGACTGGTCACTGGGATGTTGAACCTGTTGACGAGAGAGGCCAAAATAAAATTTCCTGCAGATCCAGAGTCCAAAAAGGCCACAGAAGAGAAGGAGAAGGCAGAGGCAGACATCCGCACAGGCACAGTAAGACGTGGAGAAGCAGAGTGGACATCAAGGATTGTCTCACCTTTGTGCGGAGTCAGGGTACGTCTTTCCAGGCGGGGAGGGCGGATAGGACAATCCCTCAGGAAGTGTTCGGTACTAGCACAGTACAGGCAGAGGTTCTCCATGCGGCGTCGTGTCCTCTCTTGAGATGTCAGGCGAGACCGGTCGACCTGCATAGCCTCCACGGCGGGAGGCACAGGAACAGATTGCAGGGAACCAGAGGAGAGAGGAGCCGAGGAGAAGAAACGCCTCGTGCGAACAGAGTCCATATCTTGGCGGAGCTCCTGACGCCTTTCGGAAAAACGCATGTCAATGCGAGTGGCTAGGTGAATAAGTTCATGAAGATTAGCAGGCATTTCTCGTGCGGCCAGAACATCTTTAATGTTGCTGGATAGGCCTTTTTTAAAGGTCGCGCAGAGGGCCTCATTGTTCCAGGATAACTCAGAAGCAAGAGTACGGAATTGTACGGCATACTCGCCAACGGAAGAATTACCCTGGACCAGGTTCAACAGGGCAGTCTCAGCAGAAGAGGCTCGGGCAGGTTCCTCAAAGACACTTCGAATCTCCGAGAAGAAGGAGTGTACAGAGGCAGTGACGGAGTCATTGCGGTCCCAGAGCGGTGTGGCCCAAGCCAGGGCTTTTCCAGACAGCAGGCTGACTACGAAAGCCACCTTAGACCTTTCAGTGGGGAACTGGTCCGACATCATCTCCAAGTGTAATGAACATTGGGAAAGGAAGCCACGGCAAAGCTTAGAGTCCCCATCAAATTTATCCGGCAAGGATAGTCGTAGTCCAGAAGCGGCCACTCGCTGCGGAGGAGGTACAGGAGCTGGCGGAGGAGATGGTTGCTGGAGCTGTGGTAGTAACTGTTGTAGCATAACAGTCAGTTGAGACAGCTGTTGGCCTTGTTGCGCAATCTGTTGTGACTGCTGGGCGACCACCGTGGTGAGGTCAGCGACAACTGGCAGAGGAACTTCAGCGGGATCCATGGCTGGATCTACTGTCACGATGCCGGCTGGCAGGTAGTGGATCCTCTGTGCCAGAGAGGGATTGGCGTGGACCGTGCTAGAGGATCGGTTCTAAGTCACTACTGGTTTTCACCAGAGCCCGCCGCAAAGCGGGATGGTCTTGCTGCGGCGGTAGTGACCAGGTCGTATCCCCTAGCAACGGCTCAACCTCTCTGGCTGCTGAAGATAGGCGCGGTACAAGGGAGTAGACAGAAGCAAGGTCGGACGTAGCAGAAGGTCGGGGCAGGCAGCAAGGATCGTAGTCAGGGGCAACGGCAGGAGGTCTGGAACACAGGCTAGGAACACACAAGGAAACGCTTTCACTGGCACTAAGGCAACAAGATCCAGCGAGGGAGTGAAGGGGAAGTGAGGTGATATAGGGAAGTGCACAGGTGTAAACACTAATTGGAACCACTGCGCCAATCAGCGGCGCAGTGGCCCTTTAAATCGCAAAGACCCGGCGCGCGCGCGCCCTAGGGAGCGGGGCCGCGCGCGCCGGGAGAGAACTGACGGAGAGCGAGTCAGGTACGGGAGCCGGGGTGCGCATCGCGAGCGGGCGCTACCCGCATCGCGAATCGCATCCCGGCCAGAGGCGGTATCGCAGCGCCCCGGGTCCGTGGAACCGACCGGAGCGCTGCAGTGAGAGGAGTGTAGCGAGCGCTCCGGGGAGGAGCGGGGACCCGGAGCGCTCGGCGTAACAATTACCTTTATGACTTGTATTAACCTGATGTTATGCCAGGTTTTTCTCGCTTGTCGCACTAAATGAGATTATATAATGAATGCTAGGACACTTCAACGTAACCAGGAGAAAGAGATTAAATTGAGAGCTATCGCCTCTTGCACCTGTGTTTTCAATATCCATTTAACAAGTAAAAATGGATGTTCTCTGTATAGCTGGGAAGGATCAAGACGTGGAGCACGTGAGCAAGAGGAGCCAAGGATTCATACAGAATGCCGCACACGTGAACGGGATCCACGGGGCTGATTGATTTAATAGCAAAGATTATCACTTCAGTGGCTCTTGATATTACTGCAGACCTGCAGACTGGTTCATCGGGAGGAGTAATCATGAGTGAGCTCATCCTGTAAAGCTAAGGGCTGATAAGGGAACCAACTTAGGCTGGGTTCACATATGTCCGGCATCCGGCATAGGTGATCTCAGCCTAGATCTCGACGCAACTGATGCTACAACTGATGACAAGTTGTCATCAGTTGTATGGCTTCCGGCGTCCATTGTTTCTGCACAGTGGACAGTTCTTTATGCTGGATGGTTGGACACGTTGGAGGAAACCGGACAGGGGAATGCAGCTTTCTGCATTCCCCTGTCCGGTGCCCTCCGGCGTGTCCAACCTTCCAGCATCAAAATTGAGACACTGAATGATTGTGAACTGTCCCATTCACATAAATGGGATCAGTTCTAGCATCAGTTTCCCGCCAGTGCTGGCCAGAGGGAAACTATACCGGACGCCTGATATATGTGAACCTAGCCTTAGACAAGCCTGGAGAAGGGGAAAGGGTCAAATGACCTCAAGGAATCCCTTAATGCTTTTCAAACAGCTTCACCGGCCAAACAGAAGGCAGTACAGGGTTAATCTCGAAGCCACTATAAAAGCCTATGCACATAGCTTCATTAGCCATTTTAGAGATGCAGTTGTTAGGTGAAGATCTCTGTGAGGGACAGTGAGCAGTGAACAACATGGATAGGAATAAGAGCACACGTATATAACAATTGTAGTAAACCAAAGAGCGTTCTGCATCTGTTCTGTCAGCGCAAAGTCTGTTTAAATGGAAGTTAAGCATGACAGTTTTTATTTTTTGTTTTACAATAATTGTTAAAAAGCCGAATAGAATTTGTGTCACTTTTGTTCATTTTCTAAGATGCTAGTTCTGTTGCTGCACCCCAAAATGAGAATAATTGTTCACAGCTTGTAAAAAGCCATAGCTTTTTCACTTTCCAGGCACAAAGCCTGTTGCTAGTTTCAAAAAGGGATCATTTTTGGACCACTTGTAAAAACCATTGCGTCTTCCGATACCATAGAAACACCGGCAAGCATCTGCCTTAGAAAAATGGATAATTTTTGGAAATTGTTTTTGAAAAGTATTTTAAAAAAAAATCTGCTAATAAAGTGTGTTGTAATTCAACATGTGACCACTGGGTACCATTTGGTTACCCATAGTCATTCATGCTGCCCTAACTTTGAAATTAACTTTTTAATAAAATTAGCTCTGAAGTCCATAGATATACACCTAGGCATTATTACAGTGTTATACATGGCTTTTATGGCTCTTAGACAGTGTTATACATGGCTTTTATGGCTCTTAGACAGTGTTATACATGGCTTTTATGGCTCTTAGACAGTGTTATCCATGGCTTTTATGGCTCTTAGACAGTGTTATACACTCTTTTTTAGGCTAATGGTAAAGTACAGGTTCGGACAGAACTAGTTTGGTTAGAACCAGAACTTTTTGTCAGTGTTGAGCAAAGCGGCAGAACCGAACTTTTCAATAGTTCGCTCATCTCTAGTAAGGCAATATTGCACCTGGCATCCAACTGGAAAGGACTTATGAAGCTGGCACTGTCAGCCGGTACCTGCTGTCAGCCAATCAGCATCACTTGGAATGTTGTTAGTAATGTTGCCTGGCTGAGAACACCAAAAAGATAAGATTTTCCTAATAATGTTCCAATCCAATGTCCTTTTTAGCTGCATGCTAGGCATAATATACTGTTCCTAAAACTTTGGATTATGGTGCTATGAGTCCTTATAGTTTACCCCAGCGTTTCCCAGCCAGCATGCTTCCAGCTGTTGCAAAACGACAACTCCAAGCATGCCCAGACATCCCTATCTTAGGGATTTTTAGGGCCAGGACAGAGATCAGGGTTTCCCTTCTAAGAGCATCAGTACTACCATGCACTAGAGTGTTCGTTATCACGTTTACTTTTGTTTCAGCCTTTGGCTATTTCAACATGCTGGGAGTTGTAGTTTTGCAACAACTGAAGACACCCTGGTTGTGAACCACTGTATTAGAGCTTTACTAGGAATTTTTAGGGCCAGGACAGAGATCGGGGTTTCCCTTCTAAGAGCAGGTGATCCATTGATACAGGGCGGTACTACTGTGCACTATGAATGTGTGATATAACATTTACTTTTGTTTAAGCCTTCCGCTGTCCGGACATGTAGGAGTTGTAGTTTTGCATCATCTGGAAGCACCCTGGTTGAAAAACACTGGTATAATGCATTGATTTATCCTTTTGTATTTTATTAATAGGGTCAAGATAAGTTATTCGGCAAAATAGAAGAGTCAAATTTTTGTCATATTGCAGATCAATATTTTTGAGTTCACCAAGCGATTTTCCTTTAGTATATCTATACAAAAAAATGTCCAGCATGACTGACATAATGAGCATTAGAAATCCCTGTGATCACAGAAGGGGCCCTTTAACTCACCCTTTAAGATGCAGTGAACGGCATTGATCCTAAACATCATTTTCCGAGCTGTAGAGTTCCCGAGATCCCATACATGTCATGTCAAATGGCACAATAACTGAGGCCGCATCTGTAAGTATTGAGATTTCTTGCCATTAAGATTTGTCAATAAAAACGCATCTCCAAGGCTCTCTCTGAGAAAAGGGAAATAGAAATGACTGCATTAGACTTCAGTCACAAAAATATAAAAATAACCCAACAAAACAGCAGCCTCCAATAATAAATCAATAGGACAGCTACTGTAAAAGTGAGTCACATATGGCCATAAATACACTTTATTCTGTTTATATTAGCCATGTACATAAGAAAAATACACTGCAAGAAGTAAACATCCACCGCACATCTAGAATTATATATAAAAAATTATATATACATTAGATTACTTTTATTTTACTCCAGAACTCTACTCACTATTCTGCTGGTGAGGTCACTGTGTACATACATTACATTACTTATCCTGTACTGATCCTGAGTTATATCCTGTATTATACTCCAGAGCTGTACTCACTATTCTGCTGGTGGGGTCACTGTGTACATACATTACATTACTTATCCTGTACTGATCCTGAGTTATATCCTGTATTATATCCCAGAGCTGTACTCGCTATTCTGCTGGTGGGGTCACTGTGTACATACATTACATTACTTATCCTGTACTGATCCTGAGTTATATCCTGTATTATACGCCAGAGCTGTACTCACTATTCTGCTGGTGAGATCACTGTGTACATACATTACATTACTTATCCTATACTGATCCTGAGTTATATCCTGTATTATACTCCAGAGCTGTACTCACTATTCTGCTGGTGGGGTCACTGTGTACATACATTACATTACTTATCCTGTACTGATCCTGAGTTATATCCTGTATTATACCCCAGAGCTGTACTCACTATTCTGCTGGTGGGGTCACTTTGTAGATATATTACTTATCTTGTGCTGATGAGCAATTGTCTAAAATATGGAAGTGCTCTTTAAATAATAAGACTCGTGCTGCACAGAAAAGTTTTCAGCTATAAACATTTTGCAAAACTATTGTTTATCTACAAAAGAAATTTCAGGTTTGTAAGGAAAATAAGGACACGGAGTCGTTCATGCTCATAATATCGCCGCCGCAATACCGTATGAAATGTATTCAAATCACTGTATGTAGAAAAAGTTCCCAATTCTGTTTTACATTCTAATAGCAATCTCTAATGTTATAGCTATTATTTGCCACACTTAGCCGATCCACTTAGTGATAGATTCAAAAATGTGCCGCCTGATAAAAGAATACATTAAAAAAGCCTGAAAACAGCAAAATAGATGCTTGTTCTTAAATTCTCAGTTTTGTCATTACAGCCGAGCGTTCAGCGTTTGTGCTAAGATCATAGAATTCTATTCGGTGTTCGCCCTTTTCAGGGAACACAATACACTTGACATGATAGTGGAGACATTAATATGGGGTTTGGATTTCCATTATGAAAAAATAAATAAATCTCTGAAGGAGCCGTTAATGGAGCCACATATTCTGCATTGAAAGGGAAATCATTGTGTTGAAAATGTAGTCCGGTCTGCGGGCATCATGTTATAGAGCAGGAGAAGCTGAGCAGATTGATAAATAGTTTCATGGGAAAAGATTCAGTAGAACTTCTGAATGATTAATTTAAACCCCTGCTCAGTCTGGGCTTAGGAGTCCAGTGGGCGGTCCTAGTAAGAAAGCTGTTTTGACCTCCAATTGGACTCCTAAGACCAGAATGACTAGGGGTTAAATAAAGAAATTTCAGGTTATACTGATTCTTCCCCCATAAAACTATATATCAATCTGCTCGGCTCCTATAGCTCTATAACCTGATATCACAGATTACAATGCATTTGGAATGTGACAGGTTCCTGGTAAGGAAAATCTCAGATACGGAGCCTGTTTTTAATGAAACCACCTACAAGTGACTACATAATATTAAGTTTTTTTTTTTTTTTGCCATTGTTTGCTTTTTTAATCAAAGCAATCATGATCATGTATCTTCTAATGGGCCAAGAATGTATCTTCTAATGGGCCAAGAATGTATCTTCCAATGCCGAAAGTGTACCTGTTATTTTAGGTGAATTTTCAGGATAAGCTACCTATGTGTGTACATGAGAAGCATCGCTATTTCTGCCCATTGTATTAACTGTATATGGTGTTTTCAAACAGATTTCTGCTCTACAACCTTTATTTGTAATTTGCAGTTCTACCAGAGCTGGTGGGTGGCGTTGTCTCCTCCACCCTCCATAGATTTGTATTGCTTTTCTTGAGCTCCTTCCTCCTTTCTCAATAGACTTGTATTGCTTTTCTATGGCTCCTTCCTCTTCCCTCAATAGACTTGTATTGCTTGTGTTAAGCTCCCTCCACCCCCTTCCATAGACTTGTATTGCTTGTCTTGAGCTCCCTCCTTCCCCTTCCATAGACTTGTATTGCTTGTCTTGCGCTCCCTCCTTCCCCTTCCATAGACTTGTATTGCTTGTCTTGAGCTCCCTTCCTTCCCCTTCCATAGACTTGTATTGCTTGTCTTGAGCTCCCTATTGCTTGTGCTGTGCTCTCTCCTCCCCTCCATAGATTTGTATTGCTTGTCTTGCTGACACAGGACAAAGCTGAGCTGGTTTTTAGAGAAGAATGTAAATTCTTATATGGCACTCCTACAGGGGGTTTACTTAGTTGGATAGTTCCTTAAAACTGCATATACAGGCAATATCCCAAGGCACAACTGCATACAGAGGTATTACATAAAGCTTTCATTGATGTCAATGTCAGCTATATAAATCTGCAGCAAGCTTGGTTTACAACAGCGGTCTCCAAATTGTGGACATTCAGATGTTGTGGTGGTTGCAACATCTGGAGGTTCACAGTTTGGAGACCACTGGTCCACAGGAACCAATCTGGGAGGGTAGACAAGTAGGACTAAAATCTTACTAGATAACAGGCCCCACAAGGATGGGATTCCTATATAGGCACCTAGCTCTGGCTCTATTGCTCATAACTACAGAAGGAATGATTAGGTGCCTAATAGACGATGCTAACAGTACTACTCCTTACACTGTCTATTATGTCTCACAAAATGTTTGCCCTCTCTTGACCTGTCCATCAGCGTTACCGTCCAAAATGACTTGAAGGCTTCCCTGTAGCGTGGTGCGTCATGCGTTCAGACCTGTTGTTTCTGGTGAATACCAGCATGGCTCATTCAGTGGGCACAGGGGACCTGTTTGAGAAGAAGTAAAGCTGGATTCTGACGTTAAAATATATCAAAGGCCGCATATTACCGAGCTTAATAGTAGACATGAAAGAGCCGTCCCTAATTACAGGCGCCCCCGTGATCGGGCTCTCTGCTGTGCCGACAGGTTTCTGGGCTGAAAAGTCAGATCTTCTTTACTCCACCTCGGCATCCGGTTTAGTAGGAAAACTGCTTAAATAGCAATGCCGTGGTAAATTGAATTTAGCGGCATTGCTCCCTGGCACATGTAGCAGATTTAGTGCAGAACATTTCCCCCAGAATATCCAAAATGATCTCCAAGGAAATCAGTGGTGGCAAATCCACACCAAATAGAAAGTGAACCCTTTTGCAGATGTGAAGATAAGAAAAAAAACTGTAAATTACCGACTCCCTTGCATCATGGTGCGTGGAGGTGAGGGGAGCTGTTGAAGGGGTACTCCGGTGAAAACCTTTTTTCTTTTAAATCAACTGGTGACAGAAAGTTAAGCATATTTGTAAATTACTTCTATTAAAAAATCTTAATCCTTCCAGTACTTATTAGCTGCTGAATGCTACAGAGGAAATTCCTTTCTTTTTGGAACACTGATGACATCACGAGCACAGTGCTCTCTGCTGACATCTCGGTCCATTTTTAGCAAACGTGCATAGCAGATGTATGCTAAGGGCAGCATGGTGGCTCAGTGGTTAGCACTGCTGCCTTGCAGCGCTGGGGCCTTGGGTTCAAATCCCACTAAGGACAACAATAAATAAAGACTTTTTATTATAATAACGTCAGCAAAGAGCACTGTGTTCGTGATGTCATCACAGAGCATTCCAAAAAGAAAAGAATTTCCTCTGTAGTATTCACCAGCTAATAAGTACAGGAAGGATTAAGATTTTTTAATAGAAGTAATTTACAAATCTAATACAGGAATATCGGTGCACTACTGTGGTAGATGTAAACAATACATTGGCTATCCCTCAACACTGATGTTAAAATTGAGACATTCGCCAGTGTATCCTTATATGAAGGACACACCAGAGCCCGCACACCAACGCCAAGGTTTCTCAAATTGGTGCGAGACCTAACGCTAACCTACCTGTGCTTGATAAGCAGAACAGGGGCCAGTGGGCAATTACGGCAGCATTCGGTTGACTCACAACTTCCTCCCAGATACCCTCCAGCGTGACTGAGCACACATACAATGGGAGGAGGGAGGCAAGCTGCAAGCCCCACCTGAGCTGGCTAATATGGGTGCCTGGCCTCACAGGTGCTACCTTGATGCTGCCTTGTAGATATTCAAGGCGCATTAATTTTGGAGTTTACACACCTCCAAATATAAAATTTAAACAAACAACAAAAAACGTGGTCTCAAATGGCTGGAGGTGCTGTTTAACTTTCCGGAGCCAGTTGATTTAAAAGAAAAAAGGTTTTCACCAGAGTACCCCTTTAAGCTACCTAGCTTCCTACCTACATAGATACCTGGCTACCTATCTACCTAGCTACTTAACTAGTTACCTAGCTGCCTAATTTCCAGTCTACCTACCTACTTGTCTACCTACCTAGTTACTTTCCTACCTGCATAGCTAGCTAGCTGGATACCTACCTACCTATCTACCTACTTGGCTCCCTACCTACTTACCTCCAAAACTACCTTGCTTCCTGGCTACCTGCCTACCTGGATACCTATTTATCAACATATTTACCTTCAGAGGGAATCGATCTACCTAAATAAGGATGTATTGGTGATAGGGCTGGGCGGTATACCGGTTCATACTGAATACCAAAATTTTTGGGCTGCACGATATGAATTTTCCCCCATACCGCAATGCCGGTTGGGCCCCTCCCCCCTGAGAATGAATTATCAGCCCAGCGCTGCGCTGTCCCCACATCGGTGCCAGAAAGTTAAGCATATTTGTAAATTACTTCTATTAAAAAACCTTAATCCTTCCAGTACTTATTAGCTGCTGAATGCTACAGAGGAAATTCCTTTCTTTTTGGAACACTGATGACATCATGAGCACAGTGCTCTCTGCTAACATCTCGGTCCATTTTTAGCAACCGTGCATAGCAGATGTATGCAAAGGGCAGCATGGTGGCTCAGTGGTTAGCACTGCTGCTTTGCAGTGCTGGGGCCTTGGGTTCAAATCCCACTAAGGACAACAATAAATAAAGACTTATTATTATAATAACGTCAGTAAAGAGCACTGTGTTCGTGATGTCATCACAGAGCATTCCAAAAAGAAAAGAATTTCCTCTGTAGTATTCACCAGCTAATAAGTACAGGAAGGATTAAGATTTTTTAATAGAAGTAATTTACAAATCTGTTTAACTTTCCGGAGCCAGTTGATTTAAAATAAAAAAGGTTTTCACCAGAGTACCCCTTTAAGCTACCTAGCTTCCTACCTACATATATACCTGGCTACCTATCTACCTAGCTACTTAACTAGTTACCTAGCTGCTAATTTCCAGTCTACCTACCTACTTGGCTACCTACCTAGCTACTTTCCTACCTGCATAGCTAGCTAGCTGGATACCTACCTACCTATCTACCTACTTGGCTCCCTACCTACTTACCTCCAAAACTACCTTCCTTCCTGGCTACCTGCCTACCTGGATACCTATTTATCAACATATTTACCTACAGAGGGAATCGATCTACCTAAATAAGGATGTATTGGTGATAGGGCTGGGCGGTATACCGGTTCATACCGAATACCGAAATTTTTGGGCTGCACGATATGAATTTTCCCCCATACCGCAATACCGGTTGGGCCCCTCCCCCCTGAGAATGAATTATCAGCCCAGCACTGCGCTGTCCCCACATCGGGGAACTATCCTATGTTACCCGCCAGCACTCTTCTGCTCCCCTCCAATAATTATCAGCCCAGCGGGGTCACATATATCACCCGCAAGTACTGCCAGTGGTCTCCAACCTGCGGAACTCCGGATGTTGCAAAACATGCTGGGCATGCTGGGAGTGGTAGTTTTGCAACAGCTGGAGGTCTGCAGGTTTGAGACCACTGCTGTACGCTGTATACCTATGCCCGGGCTGCAAAAGATAAAAAAATAAAATGTAACTTACCTACGTCGGCCGCACGCTCTTCCTGGGGACTGGAACATTTGACAGCCGTCAGCCTATCACCGGCCGGAGCGATGTCCCGCCCCTGCAAGTGATAGGCTGAGCCCACTGTCATGTAAGGAGCTCTGCCCGGCTTCTTACATGACAGTGCATTTAACCTATCACTGGCCGGGGCGGGACATCGCTCCGGCCGGTGATAGGCTGACGGCTGTCAAATGTTCCCGTCCCCAGCGTAAGGCCGACGTAGGTAAGTTACAGTTCATTTTCTTTATCTTTTGCAGCCCGGGCATACAGCGTACAGCAGTGGTCTCAAACCTGCGGACCTCCAACTGTTGCAAAACTACAACTCTTAGCATCCCCGGACAGCTAATGGCTGTCCGGGCATGCTGGGAGTTGTAGTTTTGCAACATCTGGAGGTCCGCAGGTTGGAGACCACTGGCGTACAGTAAGTTCAAGCACCGGCGGCCCCGAACAAAGAGGAGGAGGGCAGTGCTTGGGGGTGACATATGTGAGTAGTACCCCGCTGGGCTGAGCATTAATTGGGGGGGGGGGGGTGCAGAACAGCGCTGGCTGGTAACATTTTTTTTTGGGGGGGGGGGGTGAAAGAAATACTGTTATATACCGTGGAACCGCCATAAGTTACAAAAAAACACATATTTGGTCATACCACCCAGCCCTAATTGGTGATGTATCTATTGGGGGAGGGGAGAGACTACCTTCCTGAGGCTATAGCTGCCTATGGAGGGACTACCTATAAGGGAACTACTGTGGGACATACTTACCTATGGGAGAACTACCTGTCTACAGCGGGGGATATACTTACTTCATGGGGGACCTACTATCCTACCCACTTTTACTGTGTAGGACATTAAGGGGGGCATTATGGCAGTTTGGGGGCCTATAGACGAGTCTAAGGCATCAATTGTGAGTCGCTTTGTTTAACTGTATGGGAAGAGGGGGCTCGCTGCGCATGTGTGTGTGTTGGGGGGGGGGGGGCAACGATCGCTAATACATCACCTTGCTGGGAACGCAAAGGTCACTAGGTACGTATCAGATTGAATAGGTGAACAGGGGGGGGGGGGGGGGGATTTGCGCAATTTTGTGCAATAAATCCGGCTTTAAAGGGTGCACCAGTGAAACCACGCCCACATCTCCCCAGATTGTATGTGTATGGCCACCTATACGGTATAACAATACAGCCTCAACAATCATTTGCAACAAAGACACAGAATTTCTATGAATGTCCATGAAAGCTCGAACACTTTTTCACGGTTCTTACGGATAACGTTTTGTGTGCGCAATAAGGATATTTTTTTTCTTTTCTAAATGCCAGCGGAGTTATATGGGACACAGCCGGCCGGCCGTAATGAGACGGTCTGCGGAGAGAATGTTCTATTGACCTACTATCTAATAGGATATTAAATCACAGATTTGGTGCAGTCTTACTTCTATACCAGAAAAAAAAGTTACAAAATAAAATAAAAAAAGTAAAAGCCCTTTAGAGAAGTCTATTGAAAAAAGGGCAAATAAAAAAAGGTCACTGACCCCCCTCCCCCCCCCCTCTAAATACCAAAAACCAAACTGTTTAGTATGTAGTGTGTTTTATCTTTCACTACTGTATAAGCTTTAATGTAACATCTGCCTGGAAAAACAAAACATTAAAAAACTAGTTATTGCAACAATGAAGACGCAAAAAACACAAGAAAAATCCAAAATCAACGCTAAGGAAACAACAGCGTCTCATTCATCAGAACTTACTAGAAGAAAAAGGATCATTGTTGCCCATAGCAACCAATCACAGCTCAACATGTATTTCTTCAGTGGCTGTGGTAACATGAAAGCTGAGTTCTGATTGGTTGCTATGGGCAACAAGGACAGTTTTTCTTTTAAAGGGGTACTCCGCTGGAAAAAAAAAATTTAATCAACTGATGACAGAAAGATGAACAGATTTGTAAATTACTTCTATTAAAAAATCTTAATCCTTCTAGTTCTTATAAGCTTCTGTATGCTCCACAGGAAATTTTTGAATTTCCTTTCTGTCTGACCACAGTGCTCTCTGCTGACACCTCTGTCCATGACAGGAACTGTCCGGAGCAGGAGCAAATCCCCATAGCAAACCTATCCTGCTCCAGACAGTTCCTGACATGGACAGAGGTGTCAGCAGAGAGCACTGTGGTCAGAACGAAAGGAAATTCAAAAGAAAAGAACTTCCTGTGGAGCATATAGCAGTTTATCAGAACTAGAAGGATTAAGATTTTTTAATAGAAGTAATTTACAAATCTGTTTAACTTTCTGTCATCAGTTGATAAAAAAAAAAAAATGTTTTCCAGTGGAGTACCCCTTTAAGATAAGTTTAATAAATATCAGAATAGGTAGTAGGTCTATCAGCAAAATATATTCACAGAATCATAGACTAAAATTGAACTTTTATAATTTACCCCCAAAAAACTAAAAGGGTTCCAAAAATGCTCAAAGAACCAAAACAAATCACCAAAGCACACGGTGAAAGAGGGATTGACATACATAGGGCCATTTGGGAATAGCTGGGAACCCTAGGTAATAATACATCTGGTGATCCACACATAGCTGTAGGGATTGGCCCGGCTAGTAAGGTAGCTAACTATAAGTAGGTAAGTGTATCTTAGGGTAAGGACAGTCAGTGTGAGGTAGGTTCCGGTGCGGGACCATCCTTTTTAGGACGATCATTCCGCCTAGGCTTAGGGCCTAGAGCAGGATTAGTCATAGGGAGTGACAGACTCCCGTCCCCGGCCTTCCCAGTTGTCCCTTCCTATGTCAATGCCTGAGCCACTGGGGTTAGGACATGATAGAACCATCATTACGTGTACTTCTTTATTCTAATGGTTATATATGTATTGATCTATCTGTAGCACTGCTCTTATTGTGGCGGTAAATACGTACTGTGCTTGATCAGTATATTATCTGAATTGTGAGCGGTATGCTCTTTCACCGTGTGCTTTGGTGATTTGCTTTGGCTTTTTGAGAATTTTTGGAACCCTTTTTTGTTTTTATGGGTAAATAATAAAAGTAACATTTTAGTCTATGATTATGTGAATACGTTTAATAAATCTGCACAAATATTAGGGTTCCGTTCACACTGCAGGGAATCTGCACTTCATTTCCTTGTGTCCTCTGATGTGGTCCTGGAACTTTTGGACCGGGGCCCAGATACCACTTCTATTACTGCTTCCCCTACAGCTATGCCTCTCATTTCAGCCTACTTAAATATGGTAGTGGGGGTTGGGGGGGGGGGGGGTACTGAAGATAGGATTGCTGCTGAAGTATATAGCATTGCCTACCTTTCTGCCCCAGTTCTGAAACCACTAACAATCCATTTGTGGGTCGGTATCCTCTCCCCTACCAAATCCTCTTGCTACTTCCTGGTTGAGCAGTTGCTCAGAACTACGATTCCCAGAATGCATTATTTTCCTTCAACTCATCACAGTCCTCCCATCCTTCCTCCCTTCCAGGATCTTGTCTGTGAGCTAGAGGTCAAAGACAAAATCCAGCCATACCTCCTGAGATATGAGATGATGATACATAGTCTTGGGAGAGAGGGAGGAGCCAAGAGCTGCATAGACAACACCACACTGACAATATCAGGGGTACACAACTTCCTGTCAGGAGAGAGGGAGGGAGCTGGAGAGATGCAGAGACAACACCACACTGACTACAAGAGGACTACACGTGATCCTGTCATGAGAGAGGAAGGAGCCTGGAAACTGAGACAACACCACAATGAATATGATAGAACTACATAACTTCCTGACAGGAGAGAGGGAGGAACTGAGAAAGAGCAGAAGCAATACCACACTGACAATGGGAAACTATACAACCTCCTGGAATAAAGCTTTAAAGTGGTACTCTGTTGCTAGATATCTTATCCCCTACCCAAAGGATATTGGATGGGACCCCCTGCAGACACCCGGCGTTCTGAACATTATGTTAAGAACATTGGGTTTGGGCAGCCGTGGTCGTGACGTCACGCCCCTTCATGAAGTCACGCCCCCTCCATTCATGTCTAGACATGACATCACTGCCAAGGCTGCCCAATCCCAGCGTTCTGGACATAATATTCAAAATGCTAGGTATCTGCATGGAGATCGGGGGGGGGGGGGGGTTCCCAGTGGCCTGACCCCCACAATCAGACATCTTATAAGATGTCTGGTAACGGAGTACCCCTTTAATATGGCCCACACAATCCAATGCGATCTGAAGCATTTAGAGGCACAGTAGGGCTCTACAGATATCAGTGGCCCCATGTTACGGAGCGTGTCCTATACATGGGCCCCCAGCAGGTGACACGACTGGAGATGCACCAGATTGCGCCTCTGTCTTTAAGGATGAGGCGCACCATCTGCACTTACCAGGTGTGCGGAAATCATCAACTCTAAAGCTTTGCTTTTGCTGCAGCAACGGGGAATTGGTAACATTGTTTTAATGAAAGAGCTTGAAGTGCAGATTGAATATAGGTGTCAAATTGCCGCCGATAGAAGGAGCGCAGCTCTGCAGACAATTTAAATCTCTTACAAGGCAGCCTTCATTTTGTTACGTGTTATGAAGGAGCTGAGGAAAACTCCATTATCTTCCCTCTTGGAGCCCCCGCGCTCTGATTTAGCAGCCGACATCTTTGTGTTATTTTCGATGACTACACCGGCCGTGGCGTTATTGTAGGGAAGCGGCTTATAGCGTGCGGTCAGACGGCACTTTCCGTGCATCATCACGAAGATACACATCATCAATCTACCATCTTTTTTTTTCCACCCCTTCCCCCCCCCCCACCCCTCCACTCACGCTCTAATATTGCAGAGGAATGGAATTACTGTCTTTAGGGACTTATTTAAAGTTTCAGCATCATCCATTGCTCACAATAAATAGCCCCGCTATCGACTACGCACTGCGGCTCCTCCGGCGGCTTTTGTCAAGACAGAGCTCCTCATTATGGTTTAGGGAGAACGTCTGCTGACCAGGACAAAAGTGTCACCTATGGGATTTCCCCGTTCATCATTACGGCCAGACTTTTAGTTAAGAGGTTGAGGTTTCTTCAACTACAGATGATTCATTTGAACCAGAACAAAGGCAAAATATATATTATGTGAGGGGTGGACTCACCTATGGGAGATACTGTATATATAATGTGAGGGGTGGACTCACCTATGGGAGATACTGTATATATAATGTGAAGGGTGGACTCACCTATGGGAGATACTGTATATATAATGTGAGGGGTGGACTCACTTATGGGAGATACTGTATATAATGTGAGGAGTGGACTCACCTATGGGATATACTGTATATATAATGTGAGGGGTGGACTCACCTATGGGATATACTGTATATATAATGTGAGGGGTGGAGTCACTTATGGAAGATACTGTATATAATGTGAGGGGTGGAGTCACCTATGGGATATACTGTATATATAATGTGAGGGGTGGACTCACTTATGGGATATACTGTATATATAATGTGAGGGGTGGACTCACTTATGGGATATACTGTATATATAATGTGAGGGGTGGACTCACCTATGGGAGATACTGTATATATAATGTGAGGGGAGGACTCACTTATAGGATATACTCTATATATAATGTGAGGGGTGGAGTCACTTATGGGATATACTGTATATATAATGTGAGGGGTGGACTCACTTATGGGAGATACTGTATATATAATGTGAGGGGTGGACTCACTTATGGGAGATACTGTATATATAATGTGAGAGATGGACTCACTTATGGGATATACTGTATATATAATGTGAGGGGTGGAGTCACTTATGGGATATACTGTATATATAATGTGAGGGGTGGACTCACTTATGGGAGATACTGTATATATAATGTGAGGGGTGGACTCACTTATGGGAGATACTGTATATATAATGTGAGGGGTGGACTCACTTATGGGAGATACTGTATATATAATGTGAGGGGTGGAGTCACTTATGGGAGATACTGTATATATAATGTGAGGGGTGGACTCACCTATGGGATATACTGTATATATAATGTGAGGGGTGGACTCACTTATGGGAGATACTGTATATAATGTGAGGGGTGGACTCACCTATGGGATATACTGTATATATAATGTGAGGGGTGGACTCACTTATGGGAGATACTGTATATATAATGTGAGGGGTGGACTCACCTATGGGAGATACTGTATACATAATGTGAGGGGAGGACTCACTTATAGGATATACTGTATATAATGTGAGGGGTGGACTCACCTATGGGATATGCTGTATATATAATGTGAGGGGTGGAGTCACTTATGGGATATACTGTATATATAATGTGAGGGGTGGAGTCACTTATGGGATATACTGTATATATAATGTGAGGGGTGGACTCACTTATGGGAGATACTGTATATATAATGTGAGAGATGGACTCACTTATGGGATATACTGTATATATAATGTGAGGGGTGGACTCACTTATGGGAGATACTGTATATATAATGTGAGGGGTGGACTCACTTATGGGATATACTGTATATATAATGTGAGGGGTGGACTCACCTATGGGATATACTGTATATATAATGTGAGGGGTGGACTCACTTATGGGAGATACTGTATATAATGTGAGGGGTGGACTCACCTATGGGATATACTGTATATATAATGTGAGGGGTGGACTCACTTATGGGATATACTGTATATAATGTGAGGGGTGGACTCACCTATGGGATATGCTGTATATATAATGTGAGGGGTGGAGTCACTTATGGGATATACTGTATATATAATGTGAGGGGTGGAGTCACTTATGGGATATACTGTATATATAATGTGAGGGGTGGACTCACTTATGGGAGATACTGTATATATAATGTGAGAGATGGACTCACTTATGGGATATACTGTATATATAATGTGAGGGGTGGACTCACTTATGGGAGATACTGTATATATAATGTGAGGGGTGGACTCACTTATGGGATATACTGTATATATAATGTGAGGGGTGAACTCACCTATGGGATATACTGTATATATAATGTGAGGGGTGGACTCACTTATGGGAGATACTGTATATAATGTGAGGGGTGGACTCACCTATGGGATATACTGTATATATAATGTGAGGGGTGGACTCACTTATGGGAGATACTGTATATATAATGTGAGGGGTGGACTCACCTATGGGATATACTGTATATATAATGTGAGGGGTGGACTCACTTATGGGAGATACTGTATATATAATGTGAGGGGTGGACTCACTTATGGGATATACTGTATATATAATGTGAGGGGTGGACTCACTTATGGGAGATACTGTAAATAATGTGAGGGGTGGACTCACCTATAGGATATTCTGTATATATAATGTGGGGGGTGGACTCACTTATGGGAGATACTGTATATATAATGTGAGGGGTGGACTCACTTATGGGAGATACTGTATATATAATGTGAGGGGTGGACTCACCTATGGGATATACTGTATATATATTGTGAGGGGTGGACTCACTTATGGGATATACTGTATATATAATGTGAGGGGTGGACTCACTTATGGGAGATACTGTATATATAATGTGAGGGGTGGACTCACTTATGGGATATACTGTATATATAATGTGAGGGGTGGACTCACTTATGGGAGATACTGTATAGAATGTGAGGGGTGGACTCACCTATAGGATATACTGTATATATAATGTGGGGGGTGGACTCACTTATGGGAGATACTGTATATATAATGTGAGGGGAGGACTCACTTATGGGAGATACTGTATAGAATGTGAGGGGTGGACTCACCTATAGGATATACTGTATATATAATGTGAGGGGTGGACTCACTTATGGGAGATACTGTATATATAATGTGAGGGGTGGACTCACTTATGGGAGATACTGTATAGAATGTGAGGGGTGGACTCACCTATAGGATATACTGTATATATAATGTGAGGGGTGGACTCACTTATGGGAGATACTGTATATATAATGTGAGGGGTGGACTCACCTATGGGAGATACTGTATATATAATGTGAGGGGAGGACTCACTTATAGGATATAGTATATATAATGTGAGGGGTGGACTCACTTATGGGATATAGTATATATAATGTGAGGGGTGGAGTCACTTATGGGATATACTGTATATATAATGTGAGGGGTGGACTCACTTATGGGATATACTGTATATATAATGTGAGGGGTGGACTCACTTATGGGATATACTGTATATATAATGTGAGGGGTGGAGTCACTTATGGGATATACTGTATATAATGTGAGGGGTGGAATCACTTATGGGATATACTGTATATATAATGTGAGGGGTGGAGTCACTTATGGGATATACTATATATAATGTGAGGGGTGGAGTCACTTATAGGATATACTGTGTATAATGTGAGGGGTGGAGTCACTTATAGGAGATACTGTATATATAATGTGAGGGGTGGAGTCACTTATGGGATATATTATATATAATGTGAGGGGTGGAGTCATTATAGGAGATACTGTTAGACAATGAATCAGTGTTGTGTAGACGGCTCCTTTAATCTAGTCCGGGCTCTGACTCTACACCATCCTTCTAGGAGATCACATGTCCTTGATGACCCATGATTGACATTAAACCCAGTTTGCAGGTTTTGGCAAGTTATCTGCCGCTCTGCCGGTCCGCTCATAAATCCCCATTCCAGCCGGTGTAATTTGAAGCACCGTATATCTCCGTCTCCCCATGCCGTCTGATGGCACCGGATCTGTGACTGCTCACATGGCAGAATGTAATAAAGTAAATTAATAATTATGTTCAGCAAATTGGAATTATCACAATACATTGTTTTACGTGTCACTTATTTATTTCATTCCAGTAATGTTGTCACTTCAGAATATTTATTACAACGAAGAGAGACACCGAAATATTTCATTATTTACAGATGTGATGGTTATGTATCAGATGCCTCCTCTGTGGATAACAAATGTCTCCATCACTTCACCTCCCCGTAAATAAAGGCCCAGTAAGTAGTTATATTCTTATATATAGGGGCAGTATTATAGTAGTTATATTCTTGTATATAGGAGCAGTATTATAGTAGTTATATTCTTGTATATAGGAGCAGTATTATAGTAGTTATATTCTTATATATAGGGAGCAGTATTATAGTAGTTATATTCTTGTATATAGGAGCAGTATTATAGTAGTTATATTCTTGTATATAGGGAGCAGTATTATAGTAGTTATATTCTTGTATATAGGAGCAGTATTATAGTAGTTATATTCTTGTATATAGGAGCAGTATTATAGTAGTTATAGTCTTGTATATAGGAGCAGTATTATAGTAGTTATATTCTTGTATATAGGAGCAGTATTATAGTAGTTATATTCTTGTATATAGGAGCAGTATTATAGTAGTTATAGTCTTGTATATAGGAGCAGTATTATAGTAGTTATATTCTTGTATATAGGAGCAGTATTATAGTAGTTATAATCTTGTATATAGGAGCAGTATTATTGTAGTTATATTCTTGTATATAGGAGCAGTATTATAGTAGTTATATTCTTGTATATAGGAGCAGTATTATAGTAGATATATTCTTATATATAGGGGCAGTATTATAGTAGTTATATTCTTGTATATAGGAGCAGTATTATAGTAGTTATATTCTTATATATAGGGGCAGTATTATAGTAGTTATAGTCTTGTATATAGGAGGCAGTATTATAGTAGTTATATTCTTGTATATAGGAGCAGTATTATAGTAGTTATATTCTTGTATATAGGAGCAGTATTATAGTAGTTATATTCTTGTATATAGGAGCAGTATTATAGTAGTTATAGTCTTGTATATAGGAGCAGTATTATAGTAGTTATATTCTTGTATATAGGAGCAGTATTATAGTAGTTATATTCTTGTATATAGGAGCAGTATTATAGCAGTTATATTCTTGTATATGGGAATAGTATTATAGTAGTTATATTCTTATATATAGGGGCAGTATTATAGTAGTTATATTCTTATATATAGGGGACAGTATTATAGTAGTTATATTCTTGTATATAGGAGCAGTATTATAGAAGTTATATTCCTGTATATAGGAGCAGTATTATAGTAATTATATTCTTGTATATATATAGGAGCAGTATTATAGTAGTTATATTCTTGTATATAGGAGCAGTATTATAGTAGTTCTATTCTTGTTTATAGGAGCAGTATTATAGTAGTTATATTCTTGTATATATAGGAGCAGTATTATACTAGTTATATTCTTGTATATAGGAGCAGTATTATAGTAGTTATATTCTTGTATAAAGGAGCAGTATTATAGTAGTTATATTCTTGGATATAGGAGCAGTATTATACTAGTTATATTCTTGTATATAGGAGCATTATTATAGTAGTTATATTCTTGTATATAGGAGCAGTATTATAGTGGTTATATTCTTGCATATAGAAGTAGTATTATAGTAGTCATATTCTTGTATATAGGGGCAGTATTATAGTAGTTATATTCTTATATATAGGGGCAGTATTATAGTAGTTATATTCTTATATATAGGAGCAGTATTATAGTAGTTATATTCTTGTATATAGGAGGCAGTATTATAGTAGTTATATTCTTGTATATAGGAGCAGTATTATAGTAGTTATTTTCTTGTATATAGGAGCAGTATTATAGTAGTTATATTTTTGTATATAGGAGGCAGCATTATAGTAGTTTTATTCTTATATATAGGAGCAGTATTATAGTAGTTATATTCTTGTAGATAGGAGTAGTATTGTAGTAGTTATATTCTTGTATATAGGAGCAGTATTATAGTAGTTATATTGTTGTATATAGGGGGCAGTATTATAGTAGTTATATTCTTGTCTATAGGAGCAGTATTATAGTACATGTGTATAGTGGTCGAAGGTGAAGGGAAAGTGGGGACAATACAATGAGTGATAAACCATCTGACTGCTAACAATATGGCATTTTAGGATCCACTACCATATGCCATGCCGTCTGTCTTGTGCACAAGGGTGTTTGCCCTTTCCCTGGCTCCTTACCTAGACGGCGGCAGAGAATTCTACAATATCTCCATAGAGTCTCATGAGTTAAACCTTTTGTAGCGACATTAACATCTCTGATCAATTATTTACATTTTAAGGTAAATCTACTTGAATCGTTTTTTTTCATCATCTCTTCCAATCTACAAGGTCATGTTCCCATGTTTACATGTATCACACTCATCCGAGCGGGAGAAAACCGGCGCCGCAGCCTCACAATTCGCCGGCTCCGAAACTCTCCTCATAGATAACAATTACATATGACAAAAAATGTATTTATTTTGCTATGGATAACCTAATTGAGGATGCAAATCTGTCGGTGGCCGCAATGAACCTATGTTATTGCGAGTAAAGATTATTATGAATTGAAAAATGTCTGCAGACTATTCGAGCGCTGGAAGTAATTTAAGGCCATAGCCAATTTCCCAAATGATGAAAAGCAAATAATTCTTGCTTAGGATAAATGATTATTAAGTGCCGCATTGTCCTAAAACATTTAAATACATTTACCATAGCGTGCATTAAAACTTAGAGAAGTTCGAGGACATGGTGGTACCACTTGTGGTGGGAAACTAAAGGTAAAACACATGTTTACTTCTGCAAATGTTTAACCCCTTAAAGGGGTACTCCGCTGCTAGACATCTTTTCCCCTATCCAAGCGCCCTCCCATAGACATGAACGGAAGGGGCGTGGTTTGACGTTATGAGGGGGCGTGGCGTGACGTCACGACCACTGATACCGGAACCTGGCATTTGTATAGAACGCCGGGTGCTGCACGGAGGGACCTCCATGATCAGACATCTTATCAGCTATCGTTTGAATAGGGGATAAGATGTCTAGCAGCGGAGTGCCCCTTTAAGGACACAGCCCATTTTGGCCTGAATGACACAGCCAATTTTTATTTTTGTGTTTTTGTATTTTCCTCCTCGCCCTGTAAAATCCATAACTTTTTAAAGGTTTCCATCCACAGACCCATCTTGGGGCTTGTTTTTTGTGAGACTAATTGTACTTTGTAATGATGCTTTTTTATTTTACCGTAAAAATTTTATTCTGACCCCTCTATCTCTCTCTTTTTCCGTATGCGGAGCTGTATTATTGCCTTTTTCTGGGATGTGATGTGGCTTAAAAGCAGCAATTTCTGACTTTTTTTTACGTTTACGCCATTCACCGTACAGGATCATTAACATTATGATTTGATAGTTCGGACATTTACACAAGTGCAAATACCAATATGTTTGTTAATTAATGTTTTTTTTTCTGCTTTTTTGAGTAAAATGGGGAAACATGGTGATTAAATTTTTATTGTTTTTTTCAACATTTATTTGACACTTTTTATGTCCCCATAAGAGACTATATCTATAGCATTCTTTAGATTGCTAATACTGTTCAATGCTATGCATAGGCATAGCACTGATCAGTATTATCGGTGATCTACTTCTTTGGTCTGCTGAAAGGCAGACCAGAGAAGAAGTCCCCAGAATGACAGCCTGAGCAGCTGGACCTCAGTCCACCATCTTGCATGATCGGATCCCTGCTGCCGTGCTGCGGACGATGCGGCCACATAGCAGCAGATGCCTGGATCAGTTTTGATCATGGTATCTGAGGGCTTAATAACGGACATCATGATGTCAGCCATTATAGGTGGGTCCCTGGCTGCTGATAGCAACTGGAACCTGCCGTGCATAAAGCAAGTACCACTCTGGTGCTCCTGTCATGTACAGGATGTAATTGTACCAGGGCATCGCAACATACAATTACATCCATTGTCAATAAGGGGTGAAAGAATCATAATTCTATGGAATCTTTATGTGCCTTTATGTGCCATATAGGTAGACACCAGTTTTATAAATGGAAAGTGGCATTACTTTCACACTGCCTTAAAGGGGTACTCCACTGGGAAAAAAACTTAATAAAAAGAAAAAAGACAAATTCCAGCAGAGTACCCCATTAACTGTGTCATCAAGGTGGTCCCCGGTGGCCTCTGCCTGCCTTGATTTATAGACATTTCCCTATACCCAAACAGCGAGGGATCTATCAATCAAGACTGGTGGGTCCAGAATAACCCGTTGAGTACCATACCCAATGACCAATGGTGGAAGCAGCATGAAAGTGATGACAGGTTCCCTTTAAGTTCTGCTATCCATGGTCCTTTAGCCTTTTTAAGCATTATAGAATGTATGAGGGTCTCCAGACAACCCATTTGTCCATGGATTTTGGTTATCAGGGTTTCCGAGCCTGCAGCATTTTCATTCCTTTTCCCAATTCGCTCAGCTCCATTTTCAGCCTCAGTTCCCTTTAACACAGTTTGTTTGATCTAGACACAGCATCAAAAAATCTAATCTTCGCTTTTTTTTTTCCGCCAACTTTTTTTTCCGAAGAAGCAACAAACAGTCACAACAAATTCTTCAGTAAATACACAAATTAATCAGAAAAGCAAATAATCTTGATATTTGTATAAATCTGCGCCGTTCCGACTGAAGAGTGGCGATGTTTTCATTAAACCATCGGTACAATCCCTTACGGACCGAGATATAATACAAGATAATCATGTTTATAAACACGGGGGGGGGGGAAGAGTTATGGAAAAACTTCTACATGAAAACTGTTGAAAATTCTACTTAAGGAAAGTCGCGTAGGAAGTTCAAAAGATTTATAGACTCGGTAATTAAAATGATCTCAGTGTGAAAACTTCAGATAAAAGCGCGTGAGATAGAGACGGCGCTAATTTACATACACTTTATTTAGGTTTACATCAGCTTCTCAGTGGGGTCCCTGGCTGTGGCCCCTGATGAAACTATTAAAAGGGACTTCCAAGCATCATACTTTTGAGCTACCACGGGGGGCAGTATCAGGTCCACTTCTTTTTAATATTTTTATTACTGACCTTGTAGAGGGATTACAGAGTAGAATTTCTATATTTACAGATGACACTAAACTGGGTAAGGTGATCACCACAGAGGAGGATAACATAATATTACAGAGGGATCTGGGGAAGCTGCGGTCTTTGGCACTGACAAGGCAAATTAAGTTTAAAGGGGTATTCCAGGAAAAAACTTTTTGTTTTATATCAACTGGCTCCAGAAAGTTAAACAGATTTGTAAATTACTTCTATTAAAAAATCTTAAAGGAAAACTGTCCCATATTTTCTCCCGCACTATCCACAGGTATTGGTGAATAGTGCGGGAGACGCTGATTAAAACAAGCCCTACCTTGGTCTGATCCGCGCCGCCGTTCGCCCGCAATTGTAGTTTTAATCTCTCTGTATATCCTGCTGTAACTGGCAAAGGCGGGGCTTCTGAGGGCTAACGGACACTGACGTCAGCGCCGCTCATGAATATTCATCCCTCCCTCAGGTTAGGAGCGGCGAAGAGAGGGAGAACAGGAGGGATGAATATTCTTGAGCGGCGCTGACGCCAGTGTCCGTTAGCCCTCAGAAGCCCCGCCTTTGCCAGTTACAGCAGGATATACACTGAGATTAAAACTACAATTACGGGCGAACGGCGGCGCGGATCAGACCAAGGTAGGGCTCGTTTTAATCAGCATCTCCTGCACTATCCACCAATACCTGTGGATAGTGCGCGAGAAAATATGTGACAGTTTTCCTTTAATCCTTTCAATAATTATCAGCTGCTGAAGTTGAGTTGTTCTTTTCTGTTTGGCAACACTGCTCTCTGCTGATATCTCTGCTTGTCTCGGTTACTGCACAGATTATAAGAGGTTTGCTATGAGGATTTGCTTCTAAACTGGGCGGTTCCCGAGACACGTGTCATCAGAGAGCACTTAGACAGAAAAGAACAGCTCAACTTCAGCAGCTCATAAGTACTGAAAGGATTTTAAAAAATTTAATAGAAGTAATTTACAAATCTGTTTAGCTTTCTGGAGCCAGTTGATACATAAAAAAAGTTTTTTCCTGGATAACCCCTTTAATGTGGATACATGTAAGGTTATTCACTTGGGCCATAAGAACAATATGTACAGCCCAACTTTAGTGATCACCTATTTTAATATATACAGGGCAACTATTAAAAATATCGGGGCCACATGGGGAAATGGCAGAGCCTGTGGTCCTTGAAGTTCTAACTTGTACCCAGGGGCGTACCTAGAGCATTTGGCACCCGGGGCGGACCCTTTGTCTGGCACCCCCCACACACACACACGCACCCCCCCTTAATTACACCCCCTCCCTCCCCTCCCCCCAGGAGCGGACTGACAACACTCAGGGCCCCCGGACCAAAAAAAAGGCAAGGGCCCCTGCTAGGCTCTGCAGCTCGTCAATCTTCTGCCACGTCCCTATTCCACCCAAATCCCACACACAATACACTGTGCCACAGATCCAGAACGTAACCATTTTTGTTTTTCTGCTCATATGATGAAACATAAACATGACAATATACAGAAGTATCACCTGGCAACATAATCTCAGAGGCGCTACATCTTACTAATGCAGTGTGCGGGGTGCAAGAGCTGTCAGTACATGTGACGTACTCCCTGCCTACACACGTACTCCCTGTCTACACACGTACTCCCTGCCTACACACATACTCCCTGCCTACACACGTACTCCCTGTCTACACACATACTCCCTGTTTACACATATACTCCCTGTCTACACACATACTCCCTGTCTACACACATACTCCCTGCCTACACACGTACTCCCTGTCTACACACATACTCCCTGTCTACACACATACTCCCTGCCTACACACATACTCCCTGTCTACACACATACTCCCTGCCTACACACATACTCCCTGTCTACACACGTACTCCCTGTCTACACACGTACTCCCTGTCTACACACATACTCCCTGTCTACACACGTACTCCCTGTCTACACATGTACTCCCTGTCTACACACATACTCCCTGTCTACACACGTACTCCCTGTTTTCCCCCCTTACTCCCTGCCTACACACATACTCCCTGCCTACACACATACTCCCTGCCTACACACGTACTCCCTGCCTACACACGTACTCCCTGCCTACACACGTACTCCCTGCCTACACACGTACTCCCTGCCTACACACATACTCCCTGCCTACACACGTACTCCCTGCCTACACATGTACTCCCTGCCTACACACATACTCCCTGCCTACACACGTACTCCCTGCCTACACACTACACAGATTTTACACAGCTTTAATCCTTGCCATGTAAATCAAGGTAAAATATTGCGGCACTCTGCATGTGGTGACCATGGAGATGGCAGCAGATGGTTTGGTCAGGGCCAGCGGGTCAATCCACCTGAGCAGTGACCCCATTCACAGTGGCTTGGGAGGTGTATGGGCCCTGGGTACCTCCCTAGGGGTCACACACAAATATTTTACCAGATGGGCTGCACTTCAGGTGTTAGTCCTTAGTCCCCTGGGGTTCTCCCTGGTTAACAATGTCCTGGCTGGTAGGAAATGGGATGTCCTTCATGGTACATGTACAGTTAGAAACCCAGACACCAGAAATAAAGAAATTGCTTCACAATGACTAGATTTACTATAAAAACTTCATCCACAGAGTGAGGCACAAAAAGTTCCAACGTGTTGTACCTGTGGTGGCAATTGATTGCGTAGAGTCAGTGTGTTAAGAAGTTCCTGAGATGGGTGGATCCCTGAGAGGACTTGAAAGAATATCACCAGTGGCGGAAGAGTGGCTTGACTGGAGGTCCACCAACGCACGAACAGCTAAGGGGCCCTTTAAATTGTTATCCACTTAGTCTCAGAGAAACTAGTCCACTTAGGACGTTGTGACTAAAGAGAAAGAAAACATTTCTCAGGTCAGAGGAAAGCAGGTACGCAGAATATCTTCAGTAAGTCCACATTTTAGCCAGGTTTAGTTTCCCATAATCCTGGTAGGCCTTGACAACTAGCTAACTAACTAGCTCAAACACTAAACTTAAACTTGAGACCATGTGGTAGAAGGCATATACACACACATATATTATGTTTCCACCACAGGTGGCAGCTAAGAGAACTAAAGTGTGTTTGTGTGTGTAGGTAGGTTACTTTAACTCTTTTTTTTTAACCATCTGCCATAACATGGTATAGGATAAAAGTTAAGTTTACCATTATTATTCACTATAGACAAGTTACAGTTTCTGACAAAAGTCATTAAACAGGTTATGCTTCATCAGACCATACAGAAAATTGTGCAGTGGGATACTGCAGGTACACCTCCAATTGTACTTACCTGTGTGAGGTGTACTGTACTAAACAAATGGTACAAAGTGAGTTACATACCTGTACAGCCAGTGCAGCTCAGCGTGGGTGGATCCATCAAGAATAACAACAAGGGGGAAGGGTAGTCTAGCCAGACTACCCTTCCCCCTTGTTGTTATTCTTGATGGAGCAACCCATGCTGAGCTGCACTGGCTGTACAGGTATGTAATTCAGAGGTTCACGAAGGCTCAGACAGCTAAGGGGCCCTTGTAATTGTTATCCCCTCAGACTTGGAGAAACTAGACCACTTAGGATGTCACAATGAAAAAAAAATGTCCCTCATGCCAGAGCAAAGCTGGTAGGCAGGATATCTTCAGTAAGTCCACATGGTTTGGTTTCATGTGATCCTGGGAGGCCTTGACAACTAACTCTAAACACAGACTTGAGAACCATAATCTCATCCCGAGGCCACGTGGACTTAAAGGGGTACTCTTGTGGAAAACTTTTTTTTTTAAATCAACTGGTGCCAGAAAGTTAATTACTTCTGTAAATTACTTGTAAATTACTTCTATTAAACAATCTTAATCCTTCCAGTACTTTTTAGGGGCTGTATACTACAGAGGAAGTGCTTTTCTTTTTGGATTTCTCTTCTGTCACGACCACAGTGCTCTCTGCTTACCTCTGCTGTTCATTTTAGGAACAGTCCAGAGTAGGAGAAAATCCCCATAGCAAACATATGCTGCTCTGGACAGTGTCTAAAATGGACAACAGAGAGCACTGTGATCGTGACAGAAGAGAAATCCAAAAAGAAAAACATTTCCTCTGTAGTATATAGCCCCTAAAAAGTACTGGAAGGATTAAGATTTTTTAATAGAAGTAATTTACAAATCTGTTTAACTTTCTGGCACCAGTTGATTTAAAAAAAAAAAAAAAAAAAAAGTTTTCCACGGGAGTACCCTTTAATTCCTGACTCCCTAAAAAAGTATACTTCCATGTGTAAGAATCTGTTCTTCTACAGTATACTATACGTGTGTTTACAGTTGACTACCGAATACACTAGAGGGAATAAAACACGTCAACGTTTAGTGAGAAAATCTACATTTTTCCAGAACGTTCTATATTACGTCTTCAGCATGTAATGGCCATTTCCGGATCTTCTTAGGCGGTGCGGGGGGAGTTTTGGGGTTACATTGTGCTTTTCAAGTGACCCTCTAATTTTATGAGCTTCAGCAGATTCAGTGAAAGACATTGTAATAAGTGCTGGCTCTGGGGAAATGTAAATTGGGCATTAGGCAACACTTCATTACACACGTACGGATAAAATACCACATGAATCCTGCTTGTTTTCTCGGTCTGTCCTCCCAGACGGGAGCCTCGGCTACGCTTTATATAGGATTATTAAATGGCCGGTTACAATGGACGGGTACAAAAAACAACATTCAATATGATTACAGTTGGTGGTTGTAATAGCAATAATGGGGGTAGTAGTAGTCATTTATGTCATTATAAAGATTATTCCCTTCATTATTTAAGGGGTTACCCAGGAAAAAAAAAATTGTATATATCAACTGGCTCCAGATAGTTAAACAGATTTGTAAATTAGTTCTATTAAAAAATCTTAATACTTTCAGTACTTATGAACTGCTGAAGTTGAGTTGTTCTTTTCTGTCTAAGTACTCTCTGATGACACGTGTCTCGGGAACCGCCCAGTTTAGAAGCAAATCCCCCATAGCAAACCTCTTCTACTCTGTGCAGTTCCCGAGACGAGCAGAGATGTCAGCAGAGAGCACTGTTGCCAGACAGAAAACAACAACTCAACGTCAGCAGCTGATAATTATTGGAAGGATTAAGATTTTTTTAATAGAAGTAATTTACAAATCTGTTTAATTTTCTGGAGCCAGTTGATATTAAAAGAAAAAAAAAAGTTTTTTCCTGGATAACCCCTTTAAGTACCTCCTTTTTATTTTTCAGTAGACCTCATTGCGGTGTAACTATTGAGCCGTGTTTCCCAACCAGACTGCCCTAGTTGTTGCATTACTACATCTCTCAGCATGCCCAGACAGCCTTTGGCTGTCTGGGCATGCTGGGAGATGTAGTAATGCAACAGCTGGATGCATCCTGGTTGGGGAACAATCTAGAGCCATACTAGAGATTTTTAGGACCAGGCCAGACATCGGGGTTTCCCATCTAAGAGCAGGTTCCCTACTAAGAGAAGTGCTATAGGGGCTGCAGAGGGTGTTGTTACAGTCGAGTCTTGGTACATTAAAGGGGTATTTCAGAAAAAAACAATTATATATCAACTGGCTCCAGAAAGTTAAACAATTTTTTAAATTACTTCTATAACAAAATCTTAATCCTTTCAGTACTTATGAGCTTCTGAAGTTAAGGTTGTTCTTTTCTGTCTAAGTGCTCTCTGATGACACGTGTCTCTGGAAACGCCCAGTTTAGAAGAGGTTTGCTATGGGGATTTTCTTCTAAACTGGGCGTTTCCCGAGACTACGCGTCATCAGAGAGCACTTAGACAGAAAAGAACAACCTTAACTTCAGAAGCTCAGAACTACTGAAAGGATTAAGATTTTTTTTTAACAGAAGTCATTTACAAATCTGTTTAACTTTCTGGAGCCAGTTGATATATATAAAAAAAATAGTTTTTTCCTGGATAACCTCTTTTAGACTGGGGCCCTTTTACAGATTTTGTATTGGTACTAAAGATCTAGGGTGCGTTCAAACGGCGTTTTTGTTTCGGTAGGAAAAGACCTATACGTTAATAGGTGTTAACAACAGATGATGCTTTTCCATTAACGTACATTATTTTTAAAAAAATTGACCAAAATGTATACTTTTTTCTAACATACACAATAGTGTAGTTGACTACACTTTTGCATAAGACAAAATGAAACCTATTGTAACGGAAATGGTGAAACGGAGACCAAAAACGCAGAGCGAATGCGCCTTTATGTCTTCGGACCTTATGCACGTGAGCCTATTACAGGACTACCTTGTAATACAGAATGATCCTGTAGATTTCTATGGAGCCCTGTTTTACGGTTCATCCAAACGCCTGGGATTTTCCAATGATATCTGGAAAAATATCGAACCGGACAGCGATATTTCTCATGTCTTGGTTGTAGTGTTGGGCGTGAATATTCGCATTTTGAATTTTTTATTGCGAAATTTGCGAATATTGCGAATATATTCGCTATATATTCAAAATTACGAATATTCGTTTTTTTGTTTTTTTTCAAAGAACACATCACAGTGATCATCATCCCTCCCTGCTTCCAGCTTGTGGTCTAAAGAACGCTCCAATACTAGACTGTGGAGCGTGAATATTTCACATATTCGCATATTCCTCCTTTTAGCTTGTGGGCCAATGAGAATGATGCAAATAAAACTTGTCAGTGGTTATCAACATCCCTAGCAACCAATAGTAATGTTGCCCACCCTTTCACTGTTTTCTTCCTCGAATACGCGCATTCGCGATTACGTAAATATGCTACGAATACACAATGAATGTACCGAATATGCAAAATTTGCTTATATAGGATGAAGATTCAACCATATAATTCCACAAAATATCGCGAATTCGAATATGGTCAATGCCGCGCATCACTACTTGGTTGTCCTTCAGACTTAAAGGAGTTATCCAGGAAAAAACTTTTTTATACATATCAACTGGCTCCAGAAAATTAAACAGATTTGTAAATTACTTCTATTAAAAAATCTTAATCCTTTCAGTACTTATGAGCTGCTGAAGTTGAGTTGTTCTTTTCTGTCTAAGTGCTCTCTGATGACATGTGTCTCGGGAACCGCCCAGTGTTTTGGGGGGTGTTCACATCATCAGTTTTTACTTTAATGGCCTGACGTAGTCAACTAGTGACTAACGGGGAGATTTATCAAAACCTGTCCAGAGGCAAAGTTGCCCAGTTGCCCATAGCAACCAATCAAATTTCTTCTTTCATTTTTAACAAGGCCTTTGAAAAATGAAAGAAGCGATCTGATTGGTTGCTATGGGCAACTGGGCAAATTTTCCTCTGGACTCACCGCTCGTCACCACTGCCCTGGATGTCGCCTTCCATCGCTGTCGCCGCGTCCCCGGGGTGTCCCCGACCCTCCGGCAAGGCCTCTGCTTCCCCGGCATCCTCGCTCTCCGACGCCGCTCCTATTGGATGACGGGACGGCGTGCGCAGCGACGTGATGACGTTGGAGGAGAGCGCTGGCGATGCAGGGATCCCGAAGCGGACGCGCCGGAGCCCCGAGGACAGGTAAGTGATCGTCAGCAGACCACACGGGGCTCCTTAAACGGCTATCCGGTGGCAGCTGAAGCAGTCTGCGCTGCCGGATAGCCGTTTATACGATGGCCCCGGCATACAAAAGCATCATATGTTGACGCTGTCTTCAACATGCGATGGCCTCTGAGAGCGATCGTATCTTGAAATGATCGTATGTCGGGGCCATCGTAGGTCGGGGGGTCACTGTACTTTCATGGCGTATGTCAGCATCCTGTCAAAAAGGCATGCCCGTGTACCCTTCTGTGTACTGACAGTGGCCCCATTCACTTTAATGGCCCCTAATAAAGTCAACTAGGGGGAGATTTATCAAAACCTGTGCAGAGGAAAAGTTGCCCAGTTGCCCATAGCAACCAATCAGATCGCTTCTTTCGTTTTTAACAAGGCCTCTGTAAAATGAAAGAAGCGATCTGATTGGTTGCTATGGGCAACTGGGCAACTTTTCCTCTGCACAGGTTTTGATAAATCTCCCCTTTCTAGTGACCACGCTCGGTCCCTTTCCAGCATGTATATGTTTATGTAGTGGGACTCAAAGCACCCTTTTCAGTCTTGTGAACATATATGTAAACATACTGATCAAACTTAGATGCTAGTTGACAATATCCGGGCTTTTAAAGCGAATGGGGCAAGTATGCAGCGGCATGCGACGGCATCTTCTCAGGACAGGAAAACAGGAAAACAGACCAAAAATAAGAGGTTTTAGAATTACGGTTGCTATGGGAAGTAGGGTTGCGACCTGGCCCGTATTTTGCCCACCCTGCCGGTATTTTTATATAAAAAAAAAATACCAGCAATGCAATGGCCGGTATTTATCCAACCAATCCACTAACTCGTGGAATGTTGCACCATATACTATAGCAGTGTTTCCCAACCAGAGCGCCTAGAGCTGTTGGAACACTACAACTCCCAGCATGCCCGGACAGCCAACGGCTGTCCGGGCATGCTGGGAGTTGTAGTTTTGCAACAGCTGGAGGCACCCCTGTTTTGGAAACACTGACCTATACTATATATTACTATATAGCCCAACATGCTGAGAGTTGTAGTTTTGCAACAGCTGGAGGCACCCCTGGTTGGGAAACTCTGACCTATACTATATCCTACTATATAGCCCAACATGCTGGGAGTTGTAGCTTTTGTTTAGGGGCAGCTACTGAGCCACAGGCTGTATCAGGGCATGCTGGGAGTTGTAGTTTTGCAACAGCTGGAGGCACCCCTGTTTGGGAAACACTGACCTATACTATATATTACTATATAGCCCAACATGCTGGGAGTTGTAGTTTTGCAACAGCTGGAGGAACCCCCTGGTTGGGAAACACTAACCTATAGTATATACTACTATATAGTCCAAGATGCTGGGAGTTGTAGTTTTGCAACAGCTGGAGGCACCCCTGTTTGGGAAACACTGACCTATACTATATACTTTATATAGTACAACATGCTGGGAGTTGTAGTTTTTGTTTAGGGCAGCTACTGAGCCACAGGCTGTATCAGGGCATGCTGGGAGTTGTAGTTTTGCACAGCTGGAGGCACCCCTGTTTGGGAAACACTGACCTATACTATATATTACTATATAGCCCAACATGCTGGGAGTTGTAGTTTTGCAACAGCTGGAGGCACCCCCTGGTTGGGAAACACTGACCTATAGTATATACTACTATATAGTCCAACATGCTGGGAGCTGTAGTTTTGCAACAGCTGGAGGCACCCCCTGGTTGGGAAACACTGACCTATAGTATATACTACTATGTAGTCCAACATGCTGGGAGTTGTAGTTTTTGTTTAGGGCAGCTACTGAGCCACAGGCTGTATTAGGGCATGCTGGGAATTGTGGTTAGCAACTGCAACTCTCGAATTTAATATAAAAAGTGATCAAAAAGTCTTATCAAAACAAAAATGGTACCGTTAACAACTACAGATTGGGGCACAAAAAATGAGGCCTCTATGAGGCCGTATAAGAAGAATTAAAAATGTTATAGAAGTCAGAATAGGACAAAAATGTCCCCGCATATGTGTATCCTGTCATGTTACGCATATCTAATTAATTATGCAAATTATAGATTAAGAGAGGTGGCAGCCCTAATGGGAAGCCGGGTCAGACACAGACAGATATGGACCCGGGGTGTGAGACGTAACATGTCTACAGCTGAATGGTGGGGACATCAGGGAGCCTTGTAGTTGGCGACGTGTCGGAGGCTTTATGTGGTATTTTGTATGTTTTTAGCACATAACATGTTTTTTTCTGAAATAATGTTTGTCAAATATAAGTGGATAAAATGGCAATGAGGAACTTACGAATGTTAAAACTGAGGATGAATGTGTGAATGGAGGGTTGTCATGACGACTGCTCATTCAATGAAGCAGGTGCAGAACATTTTTCTTATGCAAGGCTTCCATTGTTACTACAATGACAATCATAATGGAAGAGAAATAATAATAACAAGAAGCTGACACACATAACAGAGCCCGGAGAATAGTCACATGGAACTAGAATTGTTACTAGATATATTATTGTTTATTATGATTAATATTATTAGCTCATTTAATCATGCGCCGAACCTTACACAGGTCACAGGTGTTCATACTACGACCTTCTACCTCCAGCAGCTGTGTATGTAGTGATTATATGGAATAGTATGGGAATATAAAGAAAACGGTAACAATATCACTGTTTGAATATTGCCTCCTATGAATATATAAGTGGTAACTAGAAAAATACTGTCCTCTATGTGCAAAAATATAATGACTATTATACTACCTCGTATGTCCAAGAATATAACTACTATAATACTGCTCCTATATACAAGAATATAACTACTATAATACTGCTCCTATATACAAGAATATAACTACTATAATACTGCTCCTATATACAAGAATATAACTACTATCATACTGTCTCCTATATACAAGAATATAACTACTATAATACTGCTCCTATATACAAGAATATAACTACTATAATACTGCCCCCTATGCACAAGAATATAACTACTATAATACTTCTCCTATATACAAGAATACAACTACTATAATACTGCCTCCTATATACAAGAATATAACTACTATAATACTGCCCCTATATACAAGAATATAACTACTATAATACTGCTCCTATATACAAGAATATAACTACTATAATACTGCTCCTATATACAAGAATATAACTACTATAATACTTCTCCTATATACAAGAATATAACTACTATAATACTGCTCCTATATACAAGAATATAACTACTATAATACTGCTCCTATATACAAGAATATAACTACTATCATACTGTCTCCTATATACAAGAATATAACTACTATAATACTGCTCCTATATACAAGAATATAACTACTATAATACTGCTCCTATATACAAGAATATAACTACTATCTTACTGTCTCCTATATACAAGAATATAACTACTATAATACTGCTCCTATATACAAGAATATAACTACTATAATACTGCCCCCTATGCACAAGAATATAACTACTATAATACTTCTCCTATATACAAGAATACAACTACTATAATACTGCCTCCTATATACAAGAATATAACTACTATAATACTGCCCCTATATACAAGAATATAACTACTATAATACTGCTCCTATATACAAGAATATAACTACTATAATACTGCTCCTATATACAAGAATATAACTACTATAATACTTCTCCTATATACAAGAATACAACTACTATAATACTGCCTCCTATATACAAGAATATAACTACTATAATACTGCCCCTATATACAAGAATATAACTACTATAATACTGCTCCTATATACAAGAATATAACTACTATAATACTGCCTCCTATATACAAGAATATAACTACTATAATACTGCTCCTATATACAAGAATATAACTACTATAATACTGCCTCCTATATACAAGAATATAACTACTATAATACTGCCCCTATATACAAGAATATAACTACTATAATACTGCTCCTATATACAAGAATATAACTACTATAATACTTCTCCTATATACAAGAATATAACTACTATAATACTGCTCCTATATACAAGAATATAACTACTATAATACTGCCCCTATATACAAGAATATAACTACTATAATACTTCTCCTATATACAAGAATACAACTACTATAATACTGCCTCCTATATACAAGAATATAACTACTATAATACTGCCCCTATATACAAGAATATAACTACTATAATACTGCTCCTATATACAAGAATATAACTACTATAATACTGCTCCTATATACAAGAATATAACTACTATAATACTTCTCCTATATACAAGAATACAACTACTATAATACTGCCTCCTATATACAAGAATATAACTACTATAATACTGCCCCTATATACAAGAATATAACTACTATAATACTGCTCCTATATACAAGAATATAACTACTATAATACTGCCTCCTATATACAAGAATATAACTACTATAATACTGCTCCTATATACAAGAATATAACTACTATAATACTGCTCCTATATACAAGAATATAACTACTATAATACTGCCTCCTATAAACAAGAATATAACTACTATAATATTGCTCCTATATACAAGAATATAACTACTATAATACTTCTCCTATATACAAGAATACAACTACTATAAAACTGCTCCTATATACAATACTGTCCCCTATGTACAAGAATATATCTACTATAATACTGTCCCCTATCTACAAGAATATACCTGCTATAATAATATTTGCCCAAATAGATTCTCTAAAAGTCACACATGCCACAGTCATTTTCACCTTTGCTACCGATCCGGGTTTGTGTTGTACAGACTCTTTGAATGACTCACTTCCTTGTCATTGAAATGTGTAATTGTTTTTTATCTCGTGTAAATTCTCCGCTGAGATTTGGTAAGTGGAAAATAGAATCCAAAACTCAAAGCGCTCTTACCGCTCCGAAATTAAGAAATTATAATCTCTGTGCCAGCTCAATGAGCCAGACATTGTACCACTGAGACAATTATGTGGATGTGATATTTTCCTTATGTTGATTATAGTTGAGAATAAGACTTTCAAGTCGATAGACCTGCATATTCTCCGTGTAGAGGTATCGCTTTAACCCTTTTGTAACCTCAGATACAGCATTCAACATGCATTTTAATGTGTCTTAATTTCTCATTGAACATTCTGGATTTATACCCATAACTAGATATGGCAGTACCACTCCTGACCACCGGGTGGGCTCATGTTGTCCAGTGCTTCATCCTGGTGGTGAAACTGCATATTACAATGTGTTTATTTTTTGTGGTTTATTTTTTGTTTTCTGCTGAGAAAAACACAAAGGTCACACCATGTCACCTTAGTAAATCATAGGGCTGAGGATACATATTAAAACTCAGGAATAAATATGATGAATACTATGTAGTCTTGTCATTGTTTACTAGTTACAACTTTAGACTGCATGGAGCATGAGAAAGTGTTTCCCAACAAAGCTGACTGCAAAACTACGACCGCCAGCATTCCTGGAAACTGGTCATGTGAAAGGTTGAGTTGGTATTGCTGCTCATTGTATTTATGACTATGATTAGATAAGGCAGCAGGAAGCCTGTTCTGAAGGAAACTACTTTGACTGAGAACGGCTTCCTGCTGCCTTATCTGAGTCATAAATCTAATGAGCAGTAATACCAGCTCCCTCTTCACATCACTGATCATGTTCCAAGCAGACAGGAGGGAAGGAGGGAGCAGGGACGGTGGGCTCTGTGTGACGTGAGGTCTCAACTACAAGCCAGACCGCACAGCTGAGAACGGCTGAGCAGTAATACCAGCTCCCTCTTCACATCTTTTGTCTTGTCCCAAGCAGACAGGAGGAAAGGGGGAGCAGGGACGGAGGTTTCTGTGTGACGTGAGGTCTCAACTACAAGCCAGACTGCACAGCTGAGAACGGCTTCCTGCTGCCTTATCTAATGAGTCATAAATCTAATGAGCAGTAATTCCAGATCCCTCTTCACATCACTGGTCTTGTCCCAAGAAGACAGGAGGAAAGGGGGGAGCAGGGACAGAGGTCTCTGTGTGACATGAGGTCTCAACTACAAGCCAGACCGCACAGCTGAGTACGGCTTCCTGCTGCCTTATCTAATGAATCATAAATCTAATGCGGAGTAATACCAGCTCCCTCTTCACATCACTGGTCTTGTCCCAAGCAGACAGGAGGAAAGGGGGGAGCAGGGACGGAGGTCTCTGTGTGACATGAGGTCTCAACTACAAGCCAGACCACACAGCTTATATGGAGAGATATGTGCACTATTGCTAATAACATTATATTAGTAGTAAAGTAAATTTCTAGTTCAGTGTTTCCCAACCTGGGTTCCTCCAACTGCTGCAAAACTACAACTCCCAGCGGCTGTCCTGGCATGCTGAAAGTTGTAGTTTTGCAACAGCTGGAGGCACCCTGTTTGGAAAACACTAATCTAGTACATACTGGGTTTGTTGCTTGTATCGTGTAACAAAGGAGACATATAGTGCTGTATCGGATTGTATACCCAAAATAGTATTTTTAGACAAGACTATTTGCAGATGCATAAAGGCAATAAAAAATGGTCGTCTGCACCCTTTAATGCCCAAACCAGGTGTTACCCACTCCAAACTCAAAAATCTCCTGCATCAATGCAGCTTTCCCTACATTTCTTTTTTTTCAGATTTTTTTTCTCTGTGTACTTGATCAATATTCTATCTACGTTATGAGGTTACATTTACGGCCAAATCAATAAAAAAAAGGGGAACCAAACGACTTTAAATCGGAGACTTAAATCAACTTTAATTGCGGTAATCACATTTCAACAAGAACATCGGCAGGAGCGAAGATTTTCTCCCATTGTGGGTTTCGAGCGCATTCCCATGCGCCGAAGCTTCCGAAGGCAGCAAGCTACAGCGACAGAGCCGTACTAGCAGATACTTAGCATTACGTCTTCCGATATTCCTGGCACGTACAGCTCCACTATACCTGCGTGTTTGCTCTCCCGTCCCTCTCCCCCTTTGCTGCAAATCCCCCCTGCAAGCTCCCCGGTTACTATGTCGCCATAGCGCAAAAGTCGGCTTTTTGGGAAGTGTCCAGGTTTAAATTGTGAATCATAAAATTAGAATTTATTTCTAAGCTGAGTTTTAAACATAAGCTGATTAATTGACAGGGATGTCAGAATAATCCTGTCCTGGTCCAATGCATCATTAATTCCCCGCTAATGAACTTGGGATGTATGTTACTGTTGTACTTTACCTTTCATTATCCAGAATTTTTAAATTTTTTTTTTTTTTTGCGGCGCCTTTGGTATCATCTATTTAGCACATGTTAAAACTCATTAATCAGTGAATAATTTATGACTTGCGGGAGGTCTGGAGGGAGTCTGGATATCACCTTGCCGAGGCTTTTCATTATGTTTTTTCGGGGTCAGTTTTGAATATTTACCAGATCTCGTTGGATTCGGAGTTAAATATGCACAAAGGAGGGTACGAGTGTACTGCGGGAATGTGAATAAATGCATAAAACAGCGTGTGTCAATGAAAGAGTGGTGGGAGCCAATGGGGAGAGGGGGGGGGGGTTGGATTGTTACTTAGCTGCAAACTGTTGCGAAAAATGTTGTGCAAGTTGTAAAGTGATTATCCCAAAATTATCCCAGTGGTCTCTTAATTGTTGACCTCCAGATTTTGTAAAACTTCAACTCAACAGCATACCATCTCTGTATGCTGGTAGTTGTAGTTTTGCAACATTTGGAGGTCCACAGGTTGGAGACCAAGGCTCTATCTTGATAACTAGCTGATCACGGGGTCTGACCACTTGGACCCCCCACCAATCACAAGAATGGAAATCAATTGTCCCTTGAGAGAATGAAGGGGCAGATAATCAACAAAGCCCAGAGTGGGGAAGGGATGACAACAAATTTGCAACACCAAACCCCAGTCACCTACGTGACGGGGTTTAAAACCCCTATATACTTATAATCCCCCTCTTATAGAATTACATCACTTTTATTAATACTGCTATGTCTCCCCTATATGTTTCATGGTACCAACCACTTCCTCAGGGGCTATGAGACATACTTACCTAGTTAGTATGTCTCATAGCCCCTGAGGATGTGGTTGGTACCACTAAACATGTAGGGGAGACATAGCAGTTGTGGTTTTAATAACGGCATACAGTCCTCAAATAAGAAGTACTGCAGACGTTGATACATTATTACTACTCCATATAGGAGAGTTGAATTGATATTATAGGGACTGTGCTGGCAATTTTAATACACTTCTTTGGACCTTTAAATAAGTATTAATAAAAGTGATGTTTTAATACATCCAACATTCCATAAGAGGGGGATTATAAGTATATAGGGATTTTATACCCCATCACCATTGTGAATGGGCAGCACACATGCGCTGCCACTGCTCCATTCATTATCTAAGGGGTCTCGGAACGTAGCTGAGTTCAGCAATCAGCAACGTTCACTAGGTGGACGATTGACCTCTTTCCTAGTGATCGGAAAGTCCAAGAGGTTGGACCCTATGGGTCAGTTACCCACAATTCTGTGGAAACGGGATAATTTCAAGTTTCAGGATGACCCCTTTTACCCCTTGCTGCCCTATGACATACAAATATGTAATTGGCAGGAACACGTTCTAGCAACATGATATGCAGCATATAAATGTTAAACTAAACAGAGTGCACAGGATTGGTGGCGGGAGCCGGCTGCTAATCACAGCTGGGCTCCTGCCGCAACTTAGGTATATGATAAAATTCCCTCTTTCTGTAGCCACTACTAGAGGAGGTTACTGCATAGTGTTTATTTATTGAGTTCAATATAATAAGTATAAGCAGAAAGCCCCCAACAAGAAGATTACTCACTCTAGTCTAGCCAGAGTCACACACATTTTGGATAGAGGATACACATCGCCAATGACAGACATAATACTGAAAATACCAAAAAGCTCTAAAAATCTGTTTGGGTAAACCAAAAATAAGGCACATAAAAGATAAATATTAAAGGGGTGCTCCGGTGGAAAACAATTATTATTATTATTTTTTATATATCTCTTTTTTCAAATCAACTGGTGCCAGAAAGTTATGACGATTTGTAAATTACTTCTATTACAATGTTTTAATCCTTCCTGTACTTATCAGCTGCTGTATGCTCCAGAGGAAGTTATGTAGTTCTTTCCTGTCTGACCACAGTGCTCTCTTCTGCCACATCTGTCCATGTCAGCAACTGTCTGGAGCAGGAGAGGTTTGCTATGGGGATTTGCTCCTATTCTGGACAGTTCCTGACATGGACAGAGGTGTCAGCAGAGAGCACTGTGGTCAGACAGAAAAGAACAACTCAACTTCGCCTGGAGCATACAGCACCTGATAAGTACTGGAAGGGTGAATATTTTTTAATAGAAGTAATTTACAAATCTGTTTCATGTTCTGGGACCAGTTGATTTGAACATAAAAAAAAATAATAATAATGTTTTCCACCGAAGTACCCCTTTAAGTAGAGTCACCTTAAAATGGGTATTCCAGTTTCCCCACCAAACTTCCTATGATGCTGGGACTGTAGAGAAAAGAAAAAAAACAATACTTTCCTACCCCCAGTCCCTCCGCAGGTCCCGCTGCTTCTCCCGCTCGGCTCCTTCTGGTTCCTCGATGCTCTTCTCTTCTGCCTGCCTCTGAGAAAAGAATTTAGACCAAGACCTGCCCATCACTGACTTAGATGGGAAACCACTGCTCCAACCTCTCAGAAGCAATCAAAAGAGCATTGGGGAACCCAGAAGAAGCAGAATGGGAGCTGCAGCAGGACCTGTGGGAGATTAGGGGTGAGTATAACTTTTTTTCTTTTCTCTACAGCCCCAGCATTATGAAAAGTTTTAGAATACACTGGCATACCCCTTTAAATTTATTTCTAGGCAAATCTCATCTAAGTTACATAACACAACCCCAGTGACAATCATTAGATGCAATGTCTAAATGTAATATTGTCATCTTGTCACACAAGCTAAATCGCCCGAACCTTAATGTGACACCAGTCATTACCAAGGACCTTATAATAATGTATGGGGATATAAGATACACAGAGGGGTATGTACAGGCACATTGCATTAGGCAGTGGATATATTTCTTTAATTTAAATATCAAAATGCAAAAAAAAAAGTTAAAAATATTAAATTATAAGGGTGCAGGATTCTTTATTCTCATATTCAGTCTATTGTGGAAACAAACACGGATACATAATCCATCGTCCTGTCGTGAGTCTCGGCTTTGCAGATCGGTGATTGATAACATGTCCTGCGCGCTGAATTATGGTCCAATAAGAATTGTTAATGGAGCCGTAAGGATATTGTAGAGTATATCTGTGGGAAATGCCCTGTGTAGAGTTGATTAACCCATTCATCGGCATACATTACACATCCTCGAAGCTTATAATGGTCCTCAGGTGTCTAAGGTCGGCCATTTTATACCCCTTCATTAATCATAGTTCAAGAGGTTACAGATACATTAAAGGGGTACTCCGCCTCTAGACATCTTATCCCCTATCCAAACAATAGGGGATGAGATGTCTGATCGCGGGGGTCCCAGCACTGGGGACTCCCGCGATCTTGGCTGCGGCACCCCAGACACCCGGTGCACAGAGCGAACTTTGCTCCATGCCAGATGACTGGCAATGCGGGGCGGAGGCTCCTGACGTCACGGCCAATCCCTGCTCATGGTGTCACGGCCATGCCCCCTCAATGCAAGCCATCACTCCACCTGCAATGGACTTGCATTGGGGGGGCATGGCCGTGACAGCACGAGCCTCCAGTGCTGAACCCAATGCTCTAAAAGAACGCAGGGTGCAGCAGGGAGATCGTGGGGGTCCCCTGCGGCGTGACCCGCTCGATCAGACATCTTATCCCCTATTCTTTGGATAGGGGATAAGATGTCTAGGGGTGGAGTACCCATTTAAGGGTATGTGCTCACTATGGATTTAGGGGCAGACATTTCATGTGGAGCAGACATTGCCACTATGATCGCGCGGACATGCGCCTTCCCTTTCACAGCAGTGTTCAGTCTTTCGGCATAGTCCTTTGATTGACTCTCGTAAGGTGCGGACTTGAACACTCAGCAGGAAGAGCCAGGGCTCCATTCTGGAGATCATCGGGAGTCCCATCAGTCGGTCCCAGCTGTTGGACTTCCAACGGTCAGAAACCTATCCCCCATCCTGTGGATAAAGGATACATTTTTCAGAACTGGAGTACCCCTTTGATGTTACAGAACTAATTTCTTGTTGTCATATAGTTCCTGAAGTAGATAAGCCGTTTAGTGCTTGACCTCCTCCCACCATAGGCTTCAAGGCAGGTCAGTTCCCTGGCATTGTGGTAGCTATGCCATAGGGCAATATTGGCAAACCCATCCTAGACCTGTACTGTAGAATAAGTCACTGAGCTTATACAAGATCTACAGTAAGGAGACCATAGAAAATCATAGGACCCTTTTAATCTGTAAAGCAATCTTCTTTACATGCGGTTTTGTATCTGTATAAGATCTAAAGTTTTAAGATCCGATTTTACAAAGTTTGGAAAGCTGGAGTTTTTGCTGGTAAATACCATGCGGGGTTGAATGGCTGCCGTGTAACATCGATAGAGGAGATTGCTTCTGATATTGTCAGGCACCTAAGTGGTATGTAGAAGGAGAATTAATTCAGCTGTCAGGACCACAGTCTCCATTTGCTCCCTGGCAGGGCTGGCGTAACCTCCTCTAATGATTCTGAAAAATTACCTGTCCAGAATTAGATGTTTGCAGCAAACTATCTGTAAATATTGATCTAGGTCTCCACGAAAGGCTTGTCTGGGGTTTGATTGCCGGCCAAAAAGATACAGTAACGAGATTGTGTTTATTGATGGGGGACAAAAAATAGCCGTATATACCTCCTAATGTACAGGGACATTCCTCGGAATTTACTTTCTGGTCACTTTATGGCTTTCTTTTTGCTTCATTGGCCCCAGCACAGCTTTTTTGGCTTAACTGCTGTGGTTGAGGAGGTTGTTTATGGCCACCTTACTCCATTATTTTATTCTGGCACTGCATGAATGGTAGGCCCTGGCCCAATGGGGCAGGTGGATGCCTTACTGTGGTCTTCTGTTCTAGGTCCTACAGGTCTGTAGGGCCTTTTGTTATAGTTATGGCCCAAAAGAGCAGCCAGCTCAAAGGGAGAGGTTGTGACCATTTCCTGCCTGGTTCTTGGTTTTGTCCTTAGTAGTATTATTCATAAACTACTAAGGACTATTGCTCAAAAACTGTCCTTTCTGAGCAATATTTTTCTTATACCTCTGAGATGATATCTACATAGTTGTTAGCAGGGGTCAAGTCCTGGGGAAAAAAGTGTGGGATCTCATCCAAAAATTACACTCAAGAACTAGTCCTGAAGGACTACTGCTAATGGGAACGGTGTTTCTGCTGTGGAAAAAGTGCAGGAACTCAGTTCCCACGTGTTCCTGTAGGACTTGAACCCTGGTTAGAGATGAGTAAATCTCCTAAGAATAAGGGAATTTGTCAGATTCATTTTGGATTCAGAAATGCCCTGATAGCCCTCGCAAAGTCCACGAGCAGGGACTTCTGTCATAGTGCTTGGCCTAGCAAGTGTAGTCAGTTGAAGCTCCGAAGTATACAGCATGGCCACTTACTTCCGGACCGCTCAGTGTACGGATCAAGGATGAAACCAGTCTGACACCAATCCCAAAAGAATGTATTCTAACTTTTTTGTGAAATTCAGACCAAATCTTTTTCATACAAAATAGTTTTGCTCATGTCTAATGTTAACATTTAAAGGAAATCTGTCACCAGTGTCACCTGCACTAACCTGTCAGTACGGACAGGTAGTGCAGGTGACACTGATGACAACGGTACTCACCTTGTCCTATTCTGTGCAGTCGTTCTTTGGTAATCTTCTCTGGTTTCTTCATCTCCGGGCCTGGCTTGGGGCATGGGCGGAGCTTAGTGACGTCACCCCTGCTGTTCTCTAGCAGAAGGACCCAGAAGAGAGCAGCAGCGGTGACGTCCCAAGCCGGGCCCGGAGCTGAAGAAACCGAAGAAGATTACAGAAATACAACTGCACGACCGGGACAAGGTTAGAACCCTTATCATTAGTGTCACCTGCACTACTTGACGGTACCGACAGGTTAGTGCAGGTGACACTGGTGACAGATTTCCTTTAAGCCCTGCCCCAAAACAACCCGGAATGTCTACAGAATGCACAAACCTAACCTTCTGGGGTTGGCCTTGTATCCTTTTCCCAGGAACATCAATGGGAAGTATAATTTTACAAGACATGGTCCATCTATTGACAAATTCTGGGCAACCCTCCCCAGTATTATGTAATAGGAAGCGTAAAATGAAGTCTTTTGGACGGTGCCCTAGAGTGTGTGCTATCACCTTTACTTTTGTTTCAGCCTTTGGCTGTCGGGTCATGTTGGGAGTTGTAGTTTTGCAACAACTGAAGTCACTTTGGTTGGGAAACACTAAATTAGAATTATACTAAAGATTTGTATGGCCAGGCCAGAGATCGGGGTTTCCCTTCTAAGAGCGGTACAACAGTGTAGTAGAGTGTGTGCTATCACCTTTACCTTTGTTTCAGCCTTTGGCTGTCTGGGCATGCTGGGAATTGTAGTTTTGCAACAGCTGGAGGCACACAGGTTGGGAAAAACCATTCTGGAGGCTTATAGCTCTGAAGATGGCTCCCATTAGCAGCTATCCACACATGAGCTGCCGTATATTACAGCACACAATATAGCACTGCTGGTTTACTCGCAAGTAAGAGGCTCTGCATATTGAAATATCCGCACGCTCTATAAACGTGTCACTTAATATTAACTTAAGAAGTTGTGAAGCTTTTTGTAATTCGCCCGCCAAGGAAAAAATTGTGCAGCGAGGACCCTCTGTTTTCTGTACTGTAAACCAATTGCGATGCATCTTTCATACATAAATGTGTTCTTGTAAGTACATTGCGTACCGAGCTAAAAACAGAACGCGCTTATTTATTTATACTGGGAGAAGCCCGATCATTTGTTTCTCCCCAACAGAATGTTATTAGGCCTACAACAAACTGGTGTAAGTTCTCTGCAATATAGCACTGTAACGAGTGGGAGCAGGTGAAGAAAGAGACAGTCAGTGACTAATAGAAATCCAGACTGTAGAATATAATATGCTCGGAATATATATATATACATATATATATATATATATATATATATATATATATATATATATATATAATTTTTTTAATTTTTTTAATGTATACTTACATATTGATATACCTGCTATTTACTTGCCAAATAATATAGCAGAGTTTAGGATTGTCCTGATACCGACAATTTCGTTCGATAGTAAAACATTGAAGCCCAGACAGTTAAATCATACTTTACCATGACATTGGTCCGGCTGTAGGATGTCTAAAACACCTGGGCAATCTCCACAGTCTGAGAGTAATGCGATTAGGAGTTACCAGTAGCCCTATGAAAGTGTAGTAGGAAGACCGGGCAACGTCGGGTACTCAAATAGTAATAAATCTTACATATCATCTGTCACGAAGGGCAGGGATAAGTGTGGGCCGGAACTGACTCACACCCTCTGTCTCTGCTTTTTGGCGCGCCTACCTACTTAATAGAGCGGCCTCAACCACGGTGTCCGTTTCTACGCTGTTAAGGTGCACGGCGTTGCAAAGTCAAGGTAGTACAAAAGGCTTAACAGGGCACAAAAGGGGTCATCAGTAGGAATGAGTGAATCGAATCTGACAATTCTGAATTAGTTATGAATTTCAGGAAAAATTTGCTTTGCAACGAATTCAAATATCGTCGTGACTCGATCTCACAAATCACTTCATTAAACTCCATTTAGTGCGGTCCAGCCTCCAGAGCATCTAAGATGGTGGCTCCACATGTAAGGACATGCGGCAAGGAACTCTAGGAAGGCAGGGAGGCGGGATGACCCTGAATCACATGCAGCATGCAGCCTATCAGCAGCCAGCCACCTCTGTCACAGCCCTATATAATAATCAGCAGCCATCTTGCGGCCAGTCACATCAGCGTTTTATTGCAGAGAGAGAGAGAGAGGGACAGAGAGCAGTTTGTGTTTCACAGAAAAGCATTTTTACAGCAGCAATTCACCTGAAGGCCAAATCCAGCCTAAAAACACTGATAGGGAAGGGAGAGAGATTGAGAGAGAAAGTGCAATTTTGGGTGTACTACACAGCGACTGTGTGCTGCAGCACTGGTGTGTACAGCAACTGAATAGCTAAAAGTAGCCAGCCATTTAGGGTGAGCAGAGCACTAAAATGCATAATCACCTGCTATTAGTGCCTAATACAGGTTGCCTGGCAGAGCGTATTGTCCTCTATTAAGTGTAACCTGTGCGTACATAGGTGGTGTACCATTTTGTTCCTGTTAAAGTCTTAAGGGCCTAGCTACTGTGAAAGGCCAGCCAAAAGTACACACCTGCTGCTGTTCTAGACAAACACTGTTTTAGGTGTAGTGGAACGTATTGTCCTCCCCTTATAAGTGCATACCACATACGTACATCTACGTGGTGTACCATTTTGTTCCTGATATAGTCCTAAGGGCCTAGTTACTGTGAAAGGCCATCCAAAAGTACACACCTGCGGCCGTTCTAGACAAATACTGTTTTAAGTGTAGTGCAGCGTACTGTACTCCCCTCATAAGTGCATACCACATACGTACATCTAAGTGGTGTAACATTTTGTTCCTGTTAAAGTATTAAGGGCCTAATTACTCTGAAAGGCCAGCCAAAAGTACACACCTGCTGCTGTTCTAGACAAATACTGTTTTAAGTGTAGTGGAGCGTTTTGTCCTCCCCTCATATACGCACTAAGTATGTCAGGCAGAGAAGTGCCAGGACATGCACAGAGGAGTGGCAGAGGACTAAATTCATCAGGTGCAGGCAGAGGTCGCAGCAGACTAGGGGTGAGTGGCAGCAGGAGTCACAGCGAGAGGCCTGAGCTCCCGGTATCAGCTAGCGTTCGTGTCTCGACCAGCAACCCATCTGCCGTCATCGATTGATTAACTCGTCATCCACTTCATCACAAGTGACATCTGACACCCCCAGTCAACAGTCGGTGGGTTCCTCAGACACAACCCTCAGTTGGCACGGCCCTGTCCTCCCATTGCTTCTGTCCTATACTGTTCCCTCCCCCACAGAAGTATCTTATGGTGTGGGTTCAGCTCCACTATTTAGTGAGTCCAATCTAGAGGACAGTCAGCAGCTACTACCCAGCCAAGAAGTGGAGGAGACATCCGCCGCTTCCTCCGCTAGGTGGGCAAGTAGTGATGAGGAGAGTGGCATGGGAGGTGGTGTTGTGAGTGTGCAGGCTCCTCAAGCAGACACTGTTGGGGAACCTGAGGAGGACATCAGTGATGTGCAGACACAACTAGATGATGATGAAGCCGATCGCACTTGGGAGCCGGGTGCAGAAGGGCCTTCATCATCATCAGGAGAAGAGGGATGCAAGTTGCCTGTGAGGCAGCAGCTGAGCCAGCAAGGTGGTAGCAAGGTTGGCAGTCAGCATGGTGGCAGAAGTGGTAAGTCTAGAGCCAGATGTTCCCGGGGTAGACCACCTGCTTTGCGGCAGCCTTCCTTTCCCGGGAGGTAGTGGAACAGGGGTTCCTGGAGACGGCGGCAGTAGCAGTCAATCAGTGTGGACTGTTGGGGGGAAAATCAGCTACTCGGCGGTGAGACAGTTTTTCAGCAAGCATCTGGAGGATGTTAACCTGGCCACATGCAAGATGTGTCGGCAGAAGGTGAAGCGTGGCCAGGGTCCCAATGTTGGCACCACGGCCCTGCGTCAACATATGCAGCATCACCATAAAGCAGCCTGGAAGAACCGTGGCTCCAATGTGGTGGTCCAGCCTGCTGCATCACCCAGTGGCACGCCGCTTCCTGTTTCAGCCAGCCAAGGCTCCACCACCTCAGCTGAAGGTAGCTGTGTGTCATACCCATCTTCTGTAGCTCCAGATGCTCCTCCTACTTTAAGTCAGTCATTCCGCCAACAATCCATCGGCGAATCCATGTCCAAGAGACAACAGTATGCGCCCACTCATTCAACGGCGCAGAAGCATAATGTGCTCCTGTCCAAGTTGCCGGTGTTGCAGTCCCTCCCTTTTCAAGTTGTGGACTCTGCACCCTTCAGAGAACTGATGGCTTGTGCCAAGCCGAGGTGGAGAGTGCCAAGCCGTCATTTCTTTACAAAAAAGCCAGTACCAGCCCTGCACAATTTTGTGGAACAGAAGGTGGGCCACTCCTTGAGCCTGTCTGTGTGTACCAAAGTGCACAGCAGCACGGATGTGTGGAGCTGTAACTACAGTCAGGGACAATACATGTCCTTTATTGCCCACTGGGCAAATGTGGTTCCTGCACAACCACAACAGCAACATGGACAGGTCACGCCGCTTCCTCTTCCACGCTCTCAGGCTGTTGGTCCTGTTACAGTGTGCGACTCCGCCTCCTCATCCTCCTCCGTGTCCTCAGCCTCCACTGCACAGACAAGTCTCAGTGCCCCTTCAGCATACCATGTGTGCAGGGCACGGCGGTGTCTCGCTGTTCTTCACATGGTTTGCCTTGGCGAACGGAGTCACGGAGGAACTGCTAAAAGTCAATCACACAGCGGTCCCAGCGCTGACATGGGGTGGGCGCGGCGGTGGCGGGGCATAGCGTACCTTGCACCAAGCCTGTGATGTGTGTGGCTGTGATCAAAAGCATTTTTTGGGGTGATGAAAGCCTGCATAAATAAGGTAAAACCAATGCTGTACACACCATCTTCACACAGTACAAAGGCTGTGTGTAGGTTATAGCACCCAGAGTTCATGACAGTTGCTCTTTAAACTTTGCACATTGCGTTGGGCCCTTAGTCAATATGACTTCTGATTTTACGAGCTACAGACCGCATTATAACCCTGCAAATATTTTTTTCCGAATTTTTACTTTTTTGGTTTAATTAGGAACCTGAGTCTTTTGTAATTGACCGAATTTACATTGGCTAAATAAGGTCGAAGCCTCTGATACCCGAGGTTATTAGCTCCAAGTCGTAAAGGATATAATATAAAGATCTTTCATTAAAAAAAATTTCTATAAGAACAGAAAAGATTAACTGGCAGAGATTAGGTCAGGTCGCGGGATAATTACATTTTGCATTTACTATGTAATCATTTCTTATCGGGCTAAGAAAGTATAGAGGCGACTCCTGCTTCGCGCTATCTCGAATGAAAAACTTAATATCTTGGATTTTAGATGATGGAGAGAAGTCAAAATGACAAGGTTAGAATATTGACAGTCAGACTAATATCGCCGGGATGGGTGATAAGTTATAGGTTGACACAAAATATAAAATCAGTTTTATTAAATCTTTATTTTTCTGATGCTGAGATCCTACATAGAAATAAAATTAGGATAAATTCTGCTACCTGCGGCCACCATTAGATGGAGCTTATTGCATCCAATTCCTCCTCGGAAGTTCCGTAGAAGAACTTTTGATGTGTACACTGAGCAGCGAAACTGCCGTTGAAATCAACGCGAGGCTGCTGCATTCGGGATCCAGTGGACTCTCCATAGTGTGAACACAGTCTAAGGGTATGGACACATTTAGCAAAATGCTGCTGATTTTACACAGCAGAAAAGTCCAGTATTACTGCACCAAAACAAAGCTTTTTCATTTTGGGTGGACAATGAAAATTAAGAAAAAAATACTATGTTAAATAAATAAATAAAAAAACAAACAAACAAACATAAAAAAAAACTGTTGCAGCTTTGCTGCGGATCCTCAGTGTTTCTGCAGCAAAATCTGTAACACTGTGAACTATTAACCACCAAAAGTGTCATGCTGCTGTGGTAGCCCTTGGGGGGTGTATGGTAGTTGGGGTGTTGTTTAGGTAGATGAGGGGTTAAGGTTAACCCTATAGTTCGTGACGCCAGGCTGAGGGCTAGCATGCTGAGGTAATTCTCCGGCCTATCGCCGCCCTTCCCAGTAATGATAGGTGCATGCATAAAATGACTGAAGGTCCACAAGGTACTTGAACTTGGATAAACTTTACTGAAAGGCTTGCAGTACATCCAATGCACAATAACAGTCTCATGCAAACAGTCTCCATATAGTTCAGTGACTGACAGTTGTTGCGGACCTTGAATAGTAATACAAGTCTTTAGGGTAATTTGCGAAGATCCGTCCGGATTTAGGGGATAGATAAGGTCCGGTGATCTTGCAGAGTGCTTAGGGATCGATACACTCACGATTCTGAATAGATCAGCCGTTGCCGCAAGGCTCGGGCCTAACTCACTGCGGGAAGACAGCTGCGCAGATCCTGCTCGTTTTACAGCCCGGGAACAAGAGAGAGAAATCATGGCCGCCGCTCCCTTATATGGGCAGGGGCGGGGTTGTTTCTATTGGTCCGAATATCTGTCACTCACTGTCACAAAGCATGGTGGGTGCAATACGTCACAGGGACCTCCAAAGGTCCTTAAGCAAAAATCATAGAGTTTACCTGATCACGTGACATTAGTAATATTATATTTACATAAATCCTGAATAAACTATTAGCTTAATGACTATCTATATGAGAGGTGACAAGGGGCAGACCAGACAAAAAAGACCCGACATCCTAGGGACTCTGGCTATGGGGACCTATATACACAGGTACTGGATAGGATGCGGTACCGGGACACCACACTGCAAACTCACAATATGAAAATCAGGTCAATTTTTGCATGTTTTATTTATTTATTTATTTTTAATACGCACTGTCAGAATCAAAAACTGTTTATATGTCGTACATCTTGCCAAAATAATTACCTTTCTAATATACTTCTATTAATAGAAATCATGGCTTATAAAAAAAAAAAAAAAAAAGACCTGCAAGGGGTCCCCATACCATCCAGAACATAATCCTGTCCCAGCTTTGTCCCAGCTGAACCACAGGCAGGGACAAAGTCCATGAAGTGAGTGAGGGACTAGCATTTCTCTGTGCTCACTCCTGTTCTATCAGACTGCAGCATGAAAACAGAGAGGAGGGGTTACAGAGCAGTCTGCAGTGATTTAATGAAGAGACCCAGCACAGCACAGCAGACTCAGGGAGGAAGTGAATGCATGGTGAATGAGGGCGGGTTCAGTGCTTGTCTCAGACACGCCTCTTCCTAAGCAATGAATGTCAGAATAAGTGAGTAGCAGAAGCTAGACACATATGAGCTGAATACAGAAGCCAGACACATAAAAATTACGTGTACAGAATCTGCATGACCTAGTGAGTAACATATAGAAGCATTATTATTATTTTTTGTGATATCACAGATACGCTTACATTTTTAATAATTTACTGCTACTGTCAATGCTACATAAATGTAGTGCTCAAAATCTGTACTATTTGTATGCTGTGCCCAAACACGATATTCTTACATAAAATAGCAGTGGCAGTCTCATAGGTGGGGGTGGGGGGGTCATACCCACGACTTTGTGCCCTCCCTTGGCTTAAGGCTGCGTGTTATATATAAAACTGATAACATAACGCTCTGCTAGCCGTATGGGAATGTTTGTCCTGTGCTGAATCTCTCTCCGCTGCCATTCGCCTGAAATAGAAGGTTTGTTGGAAACGTTCCATTCGTGTTTCACGCAGCAAAGACCAAGGGACAATGGCTAAGTAGTCTTAGAATAAAAATTGTTGCTTTGCCAAGTAATAAAATGTTGCATTTTACAGAAAGGGATTGAGTAACAGGAAATTATTATGCGCTGTAATTAATTAAAGCTGTTTACAAGAAATCTAAATACAATCTTAATGTAGATTTATTTGTTGACAGAATTAATTATAGACAATTTGGGGCTCGGCTGTCTGAAGGCATTTGTAATGCAAAATAGGACCATCATCATCATCATCGTCACTATCCTTATTGTCCATATCTTCATCGCTGTGTTCATCTAGTGTTTTGAGAATGAAGGAATAAATCTAGGACTGTGGTCTCCAAACTGTGGACCTCAAGCTGTTGCAAAACTATAACTTCCAGCATGACCGACAGCCAGAGGCTGAAACAAACATAAAGGTGATAGCACACACTCTAGTACACCATAGTATCACACTTAGAAGGGAACCTGCTCTTAGAAGGGAAACCCCAAAACATGGCTGGCCATAATAATCTCTCTAATACTCTAATACAGTCTTTCCCTACATGGGTGTCTCCAGCTGTTGCAAAACTACAACTCCCAGCAAGCCCAGACAGCCAAAGGCTGATAGCACACACTCTATTGCACAGTAGTACTGCTCTTGGAAGGGAATCTGCTCTTAAAAGGGAAACCCTAAAACCTGGCCTGGCCATAAAAATCACTCTAATACTCTAATACAGTGTTTCCCAACCTGGGAGTCTCCAGCTGTGACAAAACTACAACTTCCAGCATGCCCAGACAGCCAAAGGCTGAAACAAAAGTAAAGGTGATAGCACACACTCTGGTGCAGTGTAATACCGCAATAAACACTGCTTTAGTTTTTTTTTTTTTTTTTTTTAGGCCAGCATTTCAATATACAAGGAGAGCTGCCTTCAGAAATTTGTTTTGAAACTATAAGAAAATGGTTGCTTTCTGCCAGAAACAGCACCACTCTTGTTTATAGGCTGTGTCTGGTATTGCAGTTTAGTCTTTTCTCTTTGGTTAGGCTATGTTCACACAGCGGAATGTCTGCCTGGAAAATTTCAGTGGGTGCTGGCATATTCCGGCACCTGCTGAATATTTCAAATATGCCGACACTAGGACCGTTCTTCTCCATAGACGGCAATGCATTTCCGAGCGGATTCCGCTGAAAGAATTGACATTACCGCAGCAGATGTTTCCACCGCAGAAATTCAGCCATGTGCACAGTGCAGTGAAATCCCATGTAAATGGAACTCTGCTGCAAGGAGATTGAATTTTTCTGCCAGATTTCACTCCACACCAGATTTGCCCCCAAATTTTTACCATTTTCTAGCCTTCCTGTTAGTACGTTGGGACTGTGAAGACCCGTCCACTTTTATTGGCACATTTTAATTTATTAAGAGCGATAAGTTGAAATTTCTCATTGAAAATGTAAGTAAATTTTGACTTTTTTGCCTGCCATTTATACCAAAAACAGGATTAAACTGTAAATGACAGCACTTCCCTGCTTTGTGTATTCACTTTTAAAACATCTAAAATGACATCAAATTTTAAAATACAATCCGAAAAGACTCACTTGAGATTCTTATTTTATTTTTATTTTTATAAGTCTGTCAATTTATATTGATGATAAATTTACTGTGATTTTAATGTGTGAAAATTGTCCCTGAATTGGCAGAAAATGGAACTGAACTTTATGATATCCAGACCTGTCCGCCCATAATAACTGTGGTTATCGATTGGTCACAGTTAAAATAGTTCACGCATTTTCTGGACCAAATTACTGAAGATTATTAGAGTAAAAAGAGTCTCTATTCCCTGGAGGAACATTTCATCAGATTTTTACATAATGGCGGTTGAGACCCCTCTTAGCGGTGATGGACCGAGTCCAGGATCTGGATACCGCAGTTCAGTAAAAAAAGATAGATCGCAATGTGAAAATTATTTTTATACTTTATCATAATAGAGGACCAAGCTCTATTTTCTCATAGACTGGTGTTTTCCAACCAGGGTGCCCCCAGCTGTTGCAAAACAGACAGTGAAAGGCTGAAACAAAAGTAAAGGTGATAGAACACATTAGTTAGAAGGGAACCTGCTCTTACAAGGGAAACCCCGATCTCTGGCCTGGCCCTAATAATCTCTAGTATAGCTCTAATACAGTGTTTCCCAACCGAGTGCCTCCAGCTGTTGCAAAACTACAACTCCCAGCATGTCTAGACAGCCAAAGACTGAAAAAAAGTAAAGGTGATAGCACACCATAGTTAGAAGGGAACCTGCTCTTACAAGGGAAACCCCGATCTCTGGCCTGGCCCTAATAATCTCTAGTATAGCTCTAATACAGTTTTTCCCAACCGAGTGCCTCCAGCTGTTGCAAAACTACAACTCCCAGCATGTCTAGACAGCCAAAGACTGAAAAAAAGTAAAGGTGATAGCACACCATAGTTAGAAGAGAACCTGCTCTTACAAGGGAAACCCTGATCTTAAGCCTGTCCCTAATAATCTCCAGTAGAGCTCTAATACATTGTTTCCCAACCAGGGTGCCTCCAGCTGTTGCAAAACTACAACTTTTCGTGGCCTGTGCATGCTTGGAGCTGAAGGCACCCTGGTAGGAAACACTGCCATAGACATATTGTTAAAAAATAAAATCCTATGACCCTGATGTTACCAATAGAGGCAGCATAAAAACTAGGGCATACTGATTTATTATTGAATTCAATAGACAAACAGTATACAGTGTGCTCCTAAGCTCCCCCTACTGGTGACTGCAAAAAGACAGGTTCTAGATACCACCCTGGTAGGAAAACACTGTCATAAACATACTGCACAGACATGCTGTTAAAGAATAAAATCCTATGACCCTGATGTGACCACTAGAGGCAGCATAAAAACTCTCTGCATACTGGTTTATTGTTGAGTTCAATGAACATAAAGTATGTACTATGCTCCTGAGCTCCCCCTACTGGTGACTGCAAAAAAGACAGAATTGTATAATTTAACTCCTTCCCAACCCATTGTTGTTTTCATTTTTTATTTAATCTTTTTTCATTGAGTTATGTAAAGTCTTATTGTACTTTTTAATGTTACCCTTTATCCAACCATATAATGTATTAGGAAAGCAAAAACAAATTACTTGTTTTATGTCATGTTTTGTGGATGTACATGTGTGTTTTTTTAACCATTATAAATTTTGTTACTATGGTTCAGTTTACATTTTTATCACGTGATTACTTTATGTACCATCAATGTTGTACAATGTATTGTGATTTGGCCACTATATTAGCCTTCATCAGGGTATACTAGGAGGACTAAGATGGCTGGACTACAGGGTTTCACTAGACCCCAAGATGCCATGTCAAGCACTTGACACCCAGCAATTGTGTCAGAATGGCTCTTTAAGAGGACTTTTACCCAGAGTCTAACCTCTTAGATGTTATGGTCTATAAGGACTGTAGCATATAGAAGAATAAACAGCTGAAAGCAAAGTTATCCCTGATCCTGGCCACTAACCGCGGGTGTCAGCTGCAGTGAACAGCTGACACCCACTGTGTATGACACCTGCCATGTAAGATCTGCTCATGAGCCTGCATTAAGGCTGGACAACTACTTTAAAGGGGTACTCCACCCCTAGACATCTTATCCCCTATACAAAGGATAAAGGATAAGAAGTCTGATCGCGGGGGGGCTGCCGTTGGGGAACCCCACAATCTCGGCTGTGGCACCCCAGACATCCGGTGCAAGGAGCGAACTTCGCCCTGTGCCAGAAGACTGGCGTTGCGGGGTGGAGGCTCGTGACATCACGGTCACGCCCCCTAAATGCAAGTCTATGGGAGGGGACACGACGGCCATCACGCCCGCTCCCATAGACTTGCATTGAGGGGGCGTGGCCGTGATGTCACGAGCGGGGCGCGACCGCAACGTCACGATCCTCCGGCCCTACCCCTGAACGCTAGGTGCAGCAGGTAGATCACGGGGGTCCCATTGCTGGGGACCTTTGGATAGGGGATAAGATGTCTAGGGTCGGAGTACCCCTTTAAGCGATACAAGAAATACTTAAAGTTAAGCCTTTTGCTATTTTGTTCTGGTAACATCATCCATATACAGAGGCTTATGTTATCTCTAAATTATTTTCCTGGGTAAGAATACACCGGGACCAATCGCGTGGCAGAAAGTTTGGAATATTTTTATAATTAGTAGAATTTTTCTCCATCTCATTAGTTTCCCTAAGGGCAGACACCATTATATCATGCAAATAACCACATTAATGTCTAATTTAGTAAAGGTAATCAATAATGAATTCTATTCTTTAACAACTCCTCGTACTATATTTAGTATTAGAAATAAGAAGATGCGTTTTCTTCTTTTTTTGTGTGTGTGTTAGGAACACTGGCTCCTCATGACACTAAATAGCTGTTACCCTCTGTGTATCACAAGTGTTTGTCCAAGTGCCCAGGTGCCCAGAGCCGCACTGAGATGGGTGCACCAGTTTTGCAGGTGAATTAGGAGTAGAGGGGCACTGACCGATAGCTCAAATAGTAGTAGTCCAAGTGTCAGGCAGTCAGCCCAGCTAATCTTCAATTGAAATCATTTTAAGGGCAGGGCCACACATAAATCATCCGCAGTGTATTTGACACTGCGGATGCGCTACTGACCATCCTTGTGTGTGCCTCCTTCTGTGTCCCTATGTCCTGCTTTTGTCCGCTCGTAGCAGCAATCCACCCCTATGAGCAGACACCTAGCGATCTGCGAGTTGTGGACGCTCTCGGCCTAGCCCAGGGAGCACAGGAAGCATCCATGATGTCTGTAAGTACAATGCGCATGCGCACGGCGACTTGCAGAACACTGTTTGTTTGCTTGAAGCGGCAGATTGCTGCTATGAGCTGACAAAAGCAGGACGTAGGGGCACAGAAGGGGGCACGCTTTACGTATGTCAGTAGCACATCCGCAGCTCAAATACACTGCGGATGCGCTGTGTGTGTGACCCTACCCAATAATTGTTTTTTACTCATTGACGATTTGTTTGCTTTGTTTCTAGTTTAGAGCATTCCTGTCATATCACAGAAAACAAATAATGTTTCTGTATGTTAATATCTAGGTCATGCAGAGTCTTTACATGTCTTTTTTATGTGTCTAGCTTCTGTATTTGGCTCACAAATCCCTCTGTTCTGCTGCTCACTCCTTCTGACATCCACTGCTCAGGAGGGGGGGTGTCCCAAGCAAGTATTGAGCCTGCCCTCACTCACCATGCAGGCTGCTCTGTAACCCCTCCTCTCTGTTTTCATGCTGACAGGACAGGAGTGAGCACAGAGGAGTGCTAGTTTCGCCCTCACTTCCTGGACTTTGTCCCTGCCTGTGCATCAGCTGGGACAAAGATGATGCTGCAGCCGGGCAGGATTATGTTCTGGATGGTATGGGGACCCCTAGTGGTCTTTATTTTTGTTATAAGCCATGATTTCTATAAGAAGGAAAGCATTTTTTTTATGAATTATATTAGAAAGGTTAATATTTGGCCAACATGTAAGCCTCCCTTCCCTCCCTTGCCTTCAGGTCTCAATTTTTTCTTTTTATATCTAGAATCAACATTTGTGAAGGGTAGTAGTTAATTAAATAACCACACCCACTAGGGCCCCCCAAACAATCCTGCACCCTTATCATGACCCTAAGCTTGGCTGTGCAGGTGCCAGATGTATGCATAGGGGCAAACAGAAGCAGCTGTCATGTATTGGGTGGAAGGGGGTATATCACGTGAGATGTTGCAAAACTACAACTCCCAGCATGCCTGGACAGGCAACAGCTGTCCGGGCATGCTGGGAGTTGCACTTTTGCAACTGCTAGAGGCAACCTGATTGGAAAACATTGTATTAAAAATATACCAGAGGTTTTTAGGGCCAGGTTAGAGATTGGGGTTTCCCTTTTAAGAGCAGGTATTAGTTTACTAGAGTGTGTGCTGTCACCTTTACTTTTGAATTAGCTCTTGGCTGTCCGGGCATGCTTGGAGCTGTGCTTTTGCAACTGCTGGAGGCACCCTGATTGGGAAACATTGTATTAGAGCTATACTTGAAATTTTTAGGGCCAAGTCAGAGATTGGGGTTTCCCTTCTAAGAGCAGTTTTACAGTTTACAAAAGTGTGTGCTGTCAACTTTACATTTGCCTCCAGCTGTTGCAAAATTACAACTCCCAGCATGCCTGGACCCAAAGGATAAAACAAAAGTAAAGGTGACAGCACACACTTTAGTAAACTGTAGTACCGCTCTTGAAAAGAAACCTGCTCTTAAAAGGGAAACCCCAAATCTCTAGTATAGCTCTAATACAATGCTGCCCAACCAGGGTGCCTCCAACAGTTGCAAAACTACAACTCCCAGCATGCCTTCGGCTGTACGGGCATGCTGGGTGTTGTAGTTTTGCAACAGCTAGAGGCTCAATGGTTGGGAAGCACTGCAATAGGCAAGGTAACATTAGCAAATGATGAAGGCCGAAATTCACCCAAGGGTCCTGATGTCCCTAAAAGACTAGAACAAAATTTCGATTCTGCCATGCCAAGAGGTTGGGGGAAGCATTAGAATGAACCAGCAGGGGGCACCCTATGTTTGGTCATTTTGTGCTATACCTACAGGTCTGTGCCTTTAACATCCAATATAAAGGCATATGTAAGAACCCAACCTGTGTTTTTCGAGACTATGAATCATCTGATTTGCTTGACTTGTCTGACAAATTGTTGCATTGGAGATTTTTCCTCTTTTCCAAGATCAAACAGTTTACAGACATTTGGAAACTTAATAACAGCACGAAACAAAAGGGCATCCTGACATCCTGCTCCAGTACACCGCTGTAAGACAAGCTCCCGGCTGTGTCATTATACACATTACACGTCTACAGCTCCGACTAACAGATTCACTTTGCCTTGGTCTTCTCTGCCTCCTCGGCAATATGGAGTATTCAGCAGGGCCATAAACGTCTGCCAAAAAGCGCACAGGCGCTGTTATTGGTGACCGGCTCTGCATGATATCTCTGTATATGATCAGAAAGACCATTAGTAACTGAAGAGCAAAATGTCAGCAACACAGTAAAATATAAAAAAAGAGCAACAGGATGCGCCCCGTAGTGTGATATCTCAGGATACAATAGTAACGCAACGTATGAACATGCGTTTACCAGAAGTGGTTGTACTCCATCCAAGTACAACCATGGATACAGGTGTGATGTAATAAGGTCTCTGCAACCGCTCCACCTTGTGCGAAATATAGATATAACATGAAAACTCCTCCAAACCACATAGAGTCAAAGAAGCGCTTGAGACCAAAGTAAAATCGATAGTTTTCTTTATTCCCATAATGCAACGCGTTTCGCGGAGGTTCCGCTTCATCAGGCATCAGATGCCTGATGAAGCGGAATTTCCGCGAAACGCGTTGCATTGTGTGAATAAAGAAAACTATCGATTTTACTTTGGTCTCAAGCGCCTGTTTGACTCTTCATGGTTTGGAGGAGTTTTCATATCACAGTAAGGCCATGTTCACACCTCGGAATGTCCACACGGAAAACCTCTACAGATTGCGGGCTCCAGCATAATATGCCTGCGCTAGGACCGCACAGGAATGCAAAGTCTCATAGACGGCTATACATTCCATGCGGAGTCCGCAGAAAGAGTCAACCGGTTCATTCTTTAGCGGACATGGAAATCAGAAATTTCTGGGCCAGAAACAATTGGCACGGAAATTCCGCAATGTGCACAGCGTAGCAAAATCTTGTTGAATGCAATGGGATCCTGCTGCTCGGGAATCTCCATGCAGAATTCCAATGTGGAATTCCGCAGGGAAATTCCGACATGTGAACATGGCCTAAGTGACACTGAGAAAATGAGGAAAGGAAAGGGAGGGGGGGGGGGGGGAGATGATGCTGCACTGTGAAATGATGCTAATGTGTCACGATGCCGGCTGGCAGGTAGTGGACCCTCTGTGCCAGAGAGGGATTGGCGTGGACCGTGCTAGTGGACCGGTTCTAAGCCACTACTGGTTTTCACCAGAGCCCGCCGCAAAGCGGGATGGTCTTGCTGCGGCGGTAGTGACCAGGTCGTATCCACTAGCAACGGCTCACCTCTCTGGCTGCTGAAGATAGGCGCGGTACAAGGGAGTAGGCAGAAGCAAGGTCGGACGTAGCAGAAGGTCGGGGCAGGCAGCAAGGATCGTAGTCAGGGGCAACGGCAGAAGGTCTGGAAACACAGGCAAGGAACACACAAGGAACGCTTTCACTGGCACTAAGGCAACAAGATCCGGCAAGGGAGTGCAAGGGAAGTGAGGTAATATAGGGAAGTGCACAGGTGAAAACCCTAATTGGAACCACTGCGCCAATCAGCGGCGCAGTGGCCCTTTAAATCGCAGAGACCCGGCGCGCGCGCGCCCTAGGGAGCGGGGCCGCGCGCGCCGGGACAGAACAGACGGGGAGCGAGTCAGGTAGGGGAGCCGGGGTGCGCATCGCGAGCGGGCGCTACCCGCATCGCGAATCGCATCCCGGCTGGCAGCAGGATCGCAGCGCCCCGGGTCAGAGGACGTGACCGGAGCGCTGCAGCGGAGGGAGTGAAGCGAGCGCTCCGGGGAGGAGCGGGGACCCGGAGCGCTCGGCGTAACAGTACCCCCCCCCTTGGGTCTCCCCCTCTTCTTGGAGCCTGAGAACCTGAGGAGCAGACTTTTGTCAAGGATGTTGTCCTCAGGTTCCCAGGATCTCTCTTCAGGACCACAACCCTCCCAGTCTACTAAAAAAAAATTTTTCCCTCTGACCTTTTTGGCAGCCAAAATTTCCTTGACCGAGAAGACGTCCGAGGAGCCGGAAACAGGAGTGGGAGGAACAGATTTGGGAGAAAAACGGTTGAGGATGAGTGGTTTGAGAAGAGAGACGTGAAAGGCATTAGGGATACGAAGAGAAGGAGGAAGAAGAAGTTTATAAGAGACAGGATTAATTTGACACAAAATTTTGAAAGGACCAAGATAGCGTGGTCCCAACTTGTAGCTAGGGACACGGAAGCGGACATATTTAGCGGAGAGCCATACCTTGTCTCCAGGGGAAAAAACGGGGGGAGCTCTTCTTTTCTTATCCGCGAACCTCTTCATGCGTGAAGAAGCCTGTAAGAGAGAATTTTGGGTCTCTCTCCATATAATGGAAAGGTCACGAGAAATTTCATCCACAGCGGGCAGACCAGAGGGCAAGGGGGTAGGGAGGGGGGGAAGAGGGTGACGGCCGTACACCACGAAAAATGGGGATTTGGAGGAAGATTCAGAGACCCTGAAGTTATACGAAAATTCGGCCCATGGAAGGAGATCTGCCCAGTCATCCTGGCGGGAGGAAACAAAATGTCGCAAATAATCACCCAGGATCTGGTTAATTCTTTCTACTTGTCCATTGGACTGGGGATGATATGCAGAGGAAAAATTTAATTTAATCTTGAGTTGTTTACAGAGAGCCCTCCAGAATTTAGACACGAATTGGACCCCTCTATCCGAGACAATCTGCGTAGGCAACCCGTGAAGACGAAAAATGTGTACAAAAAATTGTTTAGCCAACTGAGGCGCAGAAGGAAGACCAGGAAGAGGGATGAAATGTGCCATTTTGGAGAATCGATCAACGACCACCCAAATAACGGTGTTGCCACGGGAAGGGGGTAAATCAGTAATAAAATCCATACCAATCAGAGACCAAGGCTGTTCGGGGACAGGCAGAGGATGAAGAAAACCAGCGGGCTTCTGGCGAGGAGTCTTATCCCGGGCACAGATAGTGCAGGCTCGCACAAAGTCCCCAACATCCGTCTCCAGAGTCGGCCACCAATAGAAGCGGGAGATGAGTTGCACAGATTTCTTGATGCCCGCATGACCTGCGAGATGGGAGGAGTGACCCCATTTGAGGATTCCGAGGCGTTGGCGTGGAGAAACAAAGGTCTTTCCTGGAGGAGTCTGCCTGATGGAGGCAGGAGAAGTGGAGATCAGGCAGTCAGGTGGAATGATGTGTTGCGGAGGGAGATCAACTTCTGAGGCATCCGAGGAACGAGAGAGAGCATCGGCCCTAATGTTCTTATCGGCAGGACGAAAGTGAATCTCAAAATTAAATCGGGCAAAGAACAGAGACCACCGGGCCTGGCGAGGATTCAGCCGTTGGGCCGACTGGAGGTAGGAGAGGTTCTTGTGGTCGGTGTAGATAATAACAGGAAATCTTGATCCCTCCAGCAGATGCCTCCATTCCTCAAGTGCTAATTTAATGGCTAGAAGCTCTCGATCCCCGATGGAGTAGTTCCTCTCCGCTGGAGAGAAGGTCCTAGAGAAAAAACCACAAGTGACAGCATGCCCGGAAGGATTTTTTTGTAGAAGAACAGCTCCAGCTCCTACTGAGGAGGCATCAACCTCCAATAGGAAGGGTTTGGAAGGGTCAGGTCTGGAGAGCACGGGAGCCGAAGAAAAGGCAGACTTGAGTCGTTTAAAGGAGTCTTCTGCTTGAGGAGGCCAGGACTTGGGATCAGCATTTTTCTTGGTTAAAGCCACGATAGGAGCCACACTGGTAGAAAAATGTGGAATAAATTGCCTGTAATAATTGGCGAACCCCAAAAAGCGTTGGATAGCACGGAGTCCGGAGGGGCGTGGCCAATTTAAGACGGCAGAGAGTTTGTCTGGATCCATCTGTAGTCCCTGGCCAGAGACCAAATATCCTAGAAAAGGAAGAGATTGGCATTCAAACAGACATTTCTCAATTTTGGCATAGAGTTGGTTGTCACGAAGTCTCTGAAGAACCATACGGACATGCTGGCGGTGTTCTTCTAGATTGGCAGAAAAAATTAGGATATCGTCCAGATATACCACAACACAGGAGTATAACAGATCACGAAAAATTTCATTGACAAAGTCTTGGAAGACGGCAGGGGCATTACACAGTCCAAAGGGCATGACCAGATACTCAAAGTGTCCATCTCTGGTGTTAAATGCCGTTTTCCACTCGTCCCCCTCTCTGATGCGGATGAGGTTATAGGCGCCTCTTAAGTCCAATTTAGTGAAGATGTGGGCACCTTGGAGGCGATCAAAGAGTTCAGAGATGAGGGGTAAGGGGTAGCGGTTCTTAACCGTGATTTTATTAAGACCGCGGTAGTCAATGCAAGGACGTAGGGAGCCATCTTTTTTGGACACAAAGAAAAATCCGGCTCCGGCAGGAGAGGAGGATTTACGGATAAAGCCCTTTTTTAGATTCTCCTGGACGTATTCGGACATGGCAAGAGTCTCTGGGGCAGAGAGAGGATAAATTCCGCCCCGGGGTGGAGTAGTACCCGGGAGGAGGTCGATAGGGCAATCATAAGGCCTGTGAGGAGGTAGAGTCTCAGCTTGTTTTTTGCAGAAAACATCCGCGAAGTCCATATAGGCCTTAGGGAGACCGGTTACTGGAGGAACCACAGAGTTACGGCAAGGGTTACTGGGAACCGGTTTTAGACAGTTCTTGGAACAAGAGGACCCCCAACTCTTGATCTCCCCAGTGGACCAATCCAGGGTTGGGGAATGAAGTTGAAGCCAGGGAAGTCCAAGGAGAATCTCCGAGGTGCAATTGGGGAGGACCAAAAGTTCAATCCTCTCATGATGAGATCCGATGCTCATAAGAAGGGGCTCCGTGCGGAAACGTATGGTACAGTCCAATCTTTCATTATTTACACAATTGATGTAGAGGGGTCTGGCGAGACTGGTCACTGGGATGTTGAACCTGTTGACGAGAGAGGCCAAAATAAAATTTCCTGCAGATCCAGAGTCCAAGAAGGCCACTGTAGAGAAGGAGAAGGCAGAGGCAGACATCCGCACAGGCACAGTAAGACGTGGAGAAGCAGAGTAGACATCAAGGACTGTCTCACCTTTGTGCGGAGTCAGCGTACGTCTTTCCAGGCGGGGAGGATGGATAGGACAATCCCTCAGGAAGTGTTCGGTACTAGCACAGTACAGGCAGAGGTTCTCCATACGGCGTCGTGTCCTCTCTTGAGGTGTCAGGCGAGACCGGTCGACCTGCATAGCCTCCACGGCGGGAGGCACAGGAACAGATTGCAGGGGACCAGAGGAGAGAGGAGCCGAGGAGACGAAACGCCTCGTGCGAACAGAGTCCATATCTTGGCGGAGTTCCTGACGCCTTTCAGAAAAACGCATGTCAATGCGAGTGGCTAGGTGAATAAGTTCATGTAGATTAGCAGGAATTTCTCGTGCGGCCAGAACATCTTTAATGTTGCTGGATAGGCCTTTTTTGAAGGTCGCGCAGAGGGCCTCATTATTCCAGGACAATTCTGAAGCAAGTGTACGGAATTGTACGGCATACTCGCCAACGGAAGAATTACCCTGGACCAGGTTCAACAGGGCAGTCTCAGCAGAAGAGGCTCGGGCAGGTTCCTCAAAGACACTTCGGATTTCCGAGAAGAAGGAGTGTACAGAGGCAGTGACGGGGTCATTGCGGTCCCAGAGCGGTGTGGCCCATGACAGGGCTTTTCCGGACAGAAGACTGACTACGAAAGCCACCTTAGACCTTTCAGTGGGAAACAGGTCCGACATCATCTCCAGATGCAGGGAACATTGGGAAAGAAAGCCACGGCAAAACTTAGAGTCCCCATCAAATTTATCCGGCAAGGATAAGCGTATCCCAGGAGCGGCCACTCGCTGCGGAGGAGGTGCAGGAGCTGGCGGAGGAGATGACTGCTGAAGCTGTGGTAGCAACTGTTGTAGCATAACGGTCAGTTGAGACAGCTGTTGGCCTTGTTGCGCTATCTGTTGTGACTGCTGGGCGACCACCGTGGTGAGGTCAGCGACAACTGGCAGAGGAACTTCAGCGGGATCCATGGCCGGATCTACTGTCACGATGCCGGCTGGCAGGTAGTGGACCCTCTGTGCCAGAGAGGGATTGGCGTGGACCGTGCTAGTGGACCGGTTCTAAGCCACTACTGGTTTTCACCAGAGCCCGCCGCAAAGCGGGATGGTCTTGCTGCGGCGGTAGTGACCAGGTCGTATCCACTAGCAACGGCTCACCTCTCTGGCTGCTGAAGATAGGCGCGGTACAAGGGAGTAGGCAGAAGCAAGGTCGGACGTAGCAGAAGGTCGGGGCAGGCAGCAAGGATCGTAGTCAGGGGCAACGGCAGAAGGTCTGGAAACACAGGCAAGGAACACACAAGGAACGCTTTCACTGGCACTAAGGCAACAAGATCCGGCAAGGGAGTGCAAGGGAAGTGAGGTAATATAGGGAAGTGCACAGGTGAAAACCCTAATTGGAACCACTGCGCCAATCAGCGGCGCAGTGGCCCTTTAAATCGCAGAGACCCGGCGCGCGCGCGCCCTAGGGAGCGGGGCCGCGCGCGCCGGGACAGAACAGACGGGGAGCGAGTCAGGTAGGGGAGCCGGGGTGCGCATCGCGAGCGGGCGCTACCCGCATCGCGAATCGCATCCCGGCTGGCAGCAGGATCGCAGCGCCCCGGGTCAGAGGACGTGACCGGAGCGCTGCAGCGGAGGGAGTGAAGCGAGCGCTCCGGGGAGGAGCGGGGACCCGGAGCGCTCGGCGTAACATAATGATAGCAACCTAAAAGAGAAGAGTATACACTCCTGTTCTTAAGATGGGTGGGATCCCAGGGGTGAGACCCCACCTATCGGACACCTGTATTGCATTTTATTTTTTCTATTTGTATAAATGCACATATATGATGCAAAATAAGAAGGTGCCTTCCTTTGCTGCTCCTTCTCCCCTCTAACAGCAGATGTTGTATGCACTCCCCAGGCAGAGGGTCTGTGGATTGGCCATATGCATGTTTGATTAAAATCTACTGCTGATTTGGAGTGTGTGAATGCACCCAAAATCAATGGTCCCCAACTGAGTCCTCAATGCCCCCCCAATGGTCCAGGATTTGAATTTGTTCCTGCTCTATTCCAATGGAGTAACTATAAAAATAAGCTAAATTGAATTTTGGTGGGACCATTGCTTTAACAAGCAGAATGCATTAACAAACACTGTGGATTTAAAGGGGTACTCTGGTAAAAAAAAAAAAAAAACATTTTTTTTTAAATCAACTGGTGCCAGAAAGTTAAACAGATTTGTAAATGAATTATATTTAAAAATCTTAACCTTCCTTCCAGTACTTATTAGCTGTTGTATGCTCCACAGGAAGTTATTTTCATTATTTTATTTTTTTTTCTCTCTGACCACACTGCTCTCTGCTGACACTCTTTTTTATTATAAAAATACAAAACAATTCCAAAAAACAAAAACACAAAACAAGCTTAACCAGCTACAACAGAAATGCAAAATAAAATAAAACCCTGCCTAACCGGCCAGCCCAGCTTTAATAAATTGTAAAATATACCAAACTACAACTATACTATACCTATACACCTAAGCAAACTATGAAATTCACACTCACACACATAACATTAAAAATAATAATAATAATAAAATAAAAAAAATAAAAAATAATAAAAAAAAAAGATTTAAAAAAAAAAAAAAAAAAAAATTATTTAAAAAAAAATAAAAAAATACAAAAATTAAATTAGCTCAACTTGGCTAATTAAATGAAATAAATAAACCAACATAAAATTCAGCACCACCTGGCTATAACTCAAAATGATCCATACTTGGGAAAATAAATAAATAAATCAAGCAACAGAAAACATAACACACGCATAATCTCCAAAACTAACAAACACACACACACACACATATTGAGAATGAACATAACAACAGCACAACTTGGCTTATCAAAAAAAAAAAATAATAATAATTTCCTATATATAAATATATATATATATATATATATATATATATATATATATATATAATAAAAAAAATAAAAAAATAAAAAAAAATTTAAATAACTTAGATATACACAGACAAAAACACCTACATATAGTAATAATAATAATAATAATACAGAACTACAACTGGTCCGACTGCCCTTTTCTTATGGCTAATGCAACAATATAAAACAAAATACATGACACACTATACCAACAAATAAATAATATAAAACAATAAACATAGCACAGTATACATACAAATATAATAAATGTGCCTCACAAAAATACCTACAAAAACCCTAAAATAAATCCTACACTAAAACTGTGCCCTCTCCCACACCACCCCTCCTGTACATGGGTCAGTCCATAACCGTTCGTACAGTTCTTAAGTCCAGTCCTTAACTGACCCATGTCAGATCCCCTAAGGAGAAAAAAAATAAATAAATAAAAAATAAAAAAATAAATAAAAATAAATAAATAAAAACACCCCCTCCCCACCTAGCACTCCAACCAACCAACTAAATACAACCTTATATACAAGACCACAACCCAATTTAGGCCCAAGTTCGGTGCCTGTAAGCCCTTCATACCATATCAGCTGTAAACAAAACAAAAAGCTATGGTGCACATGCAACAGCCCACCACCAGGGAGAAGGATGGCAGATCTGATACACTGAAGAAATTTAAACTCTTTCCCTAATTCCCCCTACTATTCTCCCTAATTCTATCCCTTCATTAAAACTGACCCTACTATCACCCTATCTCTATCCCTGTATGCCTGTCCCTAACCAAAATAAAGGTACTCTACCAAAAAGGTCTAGTACCTAGGGCACATGAAAAGAAAACCCTCTCCATAGGAGAGAAGCCCTACTGGTACCAAGACTGCCATACTCCAAAGACCTGATCTTCCCGAGGTCACCGGTGATGTTCCTACAGACCTCCACCTCGGAGAGGACTTTCTGCTGGGTGGACACTAAACACCGTGCATTCCACGTGTGATACTTAACCACTAAGCTGACTAAAAATAAAGTGCCCCGATCTCGGCCACCGAGGGTCCTGAATGCCCCATAAGCCCACTCTGGATAGGTAAGGCCGGCAAGTTGACTCCAGCCGATGGAAGCGCCCACCCGGTTGTAGACCCCTACGTTAAAGGGACAATGAAGCAGGAAGTGGTCCATGCTTTCCAGCGTGTCCACACACTCTTCTCGTGGACACCCCCGGTCATCAGAGTTCCTGTACTTCAGGTTGTCCCTTACAACTAGCTTCCCCTGAAAGCAGCGCCAGGCCAAGTCCCAAAACTTCTGGGGGATCCTTTTCAAGTTTAAAAGATACAACCCCACCCTCAGATCCCGACCTGGGCAGTCCCTGAGCGCCAGAGGCTTCTGGAAGTGGGTCAACAGAACCCGTTTGTCAAGGAACTGCCTTGACTGGGTCCTGATTTCCCACACTCCCAGACCCCACCGACGTATCGCCTTCAGAGTCGGGGTAGCGTAAGCCGGAAGATATCCATGTGGTGTACGGAGGTCCTTCACTTGCCCTCCTCTCTCCCATTCCTGGAAGAAAGGCCGAAACCATTCCCTGCAGGAGAGTACCCACGGAGGAGCCCTCTCTTTCCAGAGGTTCGAGATGTTAGCTTTCAAGAAGGTGTTGGTTAAGAACACCACAGGGTTTACCATAGATAAACCCCCTAGTCTCCTCGTACGGTACGTAACCTCCCTCTTGACTAGATTCAACCTGTTCCCCCATAACAGTTGGAAAAACAGGCTGTAGACCCTAGTGTAGTAAGCATCTGGCAAGATACATACACTGCCCAGATAGATAAACAAGGGGAGCAGGTATGATTTGATCAGGTGCACCCTTTCCCTGAGGGTCATAGACCAACCCTTCCACTGGTTCACCCTCTGAGTGGCATCATGGAGCTTACCGTCCCAGTTTTTGGTGGAATAATCATCCTGGCCGAATGTGATGCCTAGAATTTTTGCTGAGTCTTGGGGCCCTGGGAGGGTGTGCGGGAGATCAAACGTGGGATCCCCCCCTCCCAGCCAGAGACTTTCACACTTTTCCCGGTTGATCTTGGACCCGGATGCCTCCGAGTAGCGCTCCACCTCTGACATCACCACCTCGACCTCCTCCCTCGAGGAGACGAAAATAGTGACATCATCAGCGTACGCCACCACTCTCTGGGTGACATCCAGCTCCACCAGACTCATCCCGACTCCCGCCAACGGCCCACGATCTACCCTCCGGACGAAGGGATCAATCGCGAATACGTATAAAAGCGGGCTCAAAGGACAACCCTGACGGACTCCGGACCCCACCTCAAAAGAGCGGCCAGACCACCCGTTCACCAGTGGGAAACTCTCTGCCCCGGCATACAAGATCTTAAGCCAATTAACAAAAGTACACGGTAAGCCATACCTCAGGAGGACGGATCAGAGGTACTCGTGGTTCACCCGATCAAATGCTTTGGCCTGATCCAAGGACAGTAAGTACCCCTTCCAGAGACCCGCACTACTCCGCTCCACTGCCTCCCTGACACTGAGGACAGCACTTAAAGTGCTTCGGCCTGGAACAGAGCAGTGCTGAGCCCCCGAAAGGAGCCGGGGTGCAAACTTCACCAGCCGATTAAACAGTATCTTGGCCAGAAGCTTCCTGTCCGTATTGAGAAGAGCTATGGGCCTCCAATTCTCAATCCGGCTAGGATCTTTACCTTTTGAGAGAAGAATCAGGGCCGACCTCCTCATTGACTTTGGCAGAGTGCCCGAGGAGAGACACTCCGAGCTAAAGACTCCTTAAAGGTCTTATACCACTCGGATGTTAAGCCATCCGGACCTGGCGACTTCTTGGGGGCGAGCCCCTCAATCGCCAGTCTCACTTCCTCTTCCCTGATATCTTCTGCCAAAACATCAAGAGAGGGGTCTACCCCTGGCTCAGGAATGGTTTCAGCCAGGAAAGCCGACATCCTGTCTCGATCTAGATCCTTCCTCCCCAAGAGGTGCAAGTAGAAAGATCTGATGACCTCCAGGATCCCTGATCTGGACCGATTCAGGGATCCCGTACTATCAACCAGTCCTGAGACTACTTTACTACTCACTGACATCTTGCAGTTCCTGTAAGGGTCGGGCGAGCGGTACTTCCCGAAATCCCTCTCAAAAACCAAAGATGCGTGCCTATCGTACTGACACCTCATCAGCAAGGACTTCACTCTGGAGATATCCTCCCGGCTACCTCCAGTCGAGACGAGAAGCTCGAGTTTCCTCCTCAGACCCTGATACAAGCGATACCTGTTCAGGGACCTGAGGCTCGAGAGCTGGCGGAAGAACCCCGCAATCCGCTTCTTGAATATCTCCCACCACTCTGACTTACTACTACATAGGCCCAGTAAAGGTACCTGACTCTGAAGAAAATCCTCAAAGGACTGTCTTATCTCTGCTTCCTCCAGGAGGGACGAATTCAGCTTCCAATAACCTTTACCCATCCGGGGGGTCTCTGAAACATTCAAGGAAAACAAAATCATACAGTGATCGGAGAACTCCACCTCAACCACGGACACTGCGGAAGAGACGGCTTCCTCCTTCAAATAAAACCTATCTATCCTAGACCTGCGACTACCTTGATGATAGGTGAAACCCGCGTGGCCTGAGGGGCTCCGGATGTGGGCGTCCTCTAGGCGAGCTTCCCTAACTATATTATTAAGGACCACACTATCGCAATCCAGCGGACCATTGGAGCCTCTCCTATCTTGGGACCTCGTGACATTATTGAAGTCCCCTCCAAAGATCACCTGCCGGCTTGTAAAAAGGAAGGGCTTAATCCTCATAAAAAGATTTTTACGGCCCAGCTTAGTTTGTGGGGCATAGATGTTTATGAGCCGGAGCTCTTGTCCCTTCATGAGGACATCTAAGATCAGGCACCTCCCCATTTCTAACTCAATAACCCGTCTGCATTCAACCGGAGCGGTAAAAAGGACCGCCACCCCACTATACGGCTCAGCCGCAAGAGACCAGTGGGAGGGCCCGCGCCTCCACTCTCTTCTGGCTTTCACCAGAGAGGCTAGATCTGACAACCTGGTCTCCTGTAAAAAGAAAATATCGGCTTCAACACGGCCAAGAAAATTGAAGGCTGCGAATCTAGCCGTATCAGACTTTATACTGGCACAATTAATAGATGCCAGCGTCAGTGGGGTGAGTGCCGCCATCATGGGTGATTAAGTTAGACGGCCACACCTTTACTTCTGCTTCCCCTTCTTTTTTGCCCCCTCATCCCCTGAAGAAGATGAAAGGGCAGGACCACTTTTGGACCTTTTCTTAGATTCTGATTGGTCCATGTGGTCCCCGTCTCCATCCGGCCCCAGTCTAGCCTTGCCCTCCGAGGAAGATGCCTCCGCAGGACAGGGCCCAGTTCCCCCCAGAGGCTCTCTCATCCTAGGCACCCCGCCCTCACCTTCCCCCTCCAAGGAGGGGGAGGAGATGGTATCGAGGACGAGGTACCGGTTTGACAGGTCAATCAGAGGGGGGGCAGTCAGGCTTCCGTTTTGGACCTGGTCCGTAGTACAAGGCTTAACAGAGGGCTCCGACCTCTTCTTTCTCCCTTTCCTTTTGCCCTTGTCTTTCTTTTTTGGCCTTTCCCCACTCTCCTCATCCACACTTTCATAGTGGGAGGAATCAGAAGGGTCGGCCATTTTGCCTTCCTCTCTGCGCAGCCTCCTGATCTCCTCATCCAGCACGTTCTCCCCCAGGGCTTCAGTGGTTACAGGGCCAGCTTCAGGAGCAGGGGCAGGAGCTACCCCAGTCACCTGGGCACTCTCCAGCTCCCTACTCCTCCTACGATTTTCCTCCCGCCTTAGTTTGGCAGGGCCCTTTTTCCTCGTCACTAGCCCTGTTATGCCCCCATCCCTGCTCGTACCCTCCCCAGCCGGGGCAACTTCACAGCTCTCCCCGGCCGGAGCGGCCCCAGCACGGGCGAAGGCGCTTGGACAACGGCTGAAAGGGTGCCCGAGGACACCACACAGGTGGCACCGGATCTGTCTGCAGGATGCAGCCAGATGACCCACCCCACCACACAAAGCACAAACCTGTACAGTACAGGCTGCACTAAAATGGGTGGGGCTACCGCACCTGTGACAGACCTTAGGCTGCCCCTGGTAAAAGACCTGGATTCTGTCACGTCCAAGGAAGGCAGCTGACGGAATGTGGGCAACTGTACTACCTGAACGCTTGAGTTTGACGGAAAACGTCCAGGCCCCAGACCAGATCCCGTGCTCATCTAGATTTTTCTTGGGCATGTCCGTCACATCCCCATACCGTCCCAGCCAGGTCATGATGTCATAGCAGGAGAGTGACTCGTTACGAGTCAAAACGGTCACTTTCTTGACTGAGTTCTGACGGGAAATAGCCTTTACAGCAAAATCCCGCCAGCCGGGCTCATTCTTCGCCACTTCGTAGTTCGACCAGAAGAGTTCGAGACCCTCCGGTCGAACAAAACTGACGTCAAATTCGGACGAACCATAGGGGTGAATCAGGGCAAAGATGTCACTCGCCCTGAATTCCATCTGGAGGAGGAGCTCAACCACTTTAGCGCGAGGCGGGCACACATCCTTGCCCCTCCAAATCAGACGGACCACGTTCCTACGGTTATTGTCCTGCCCGGGTGTCGGGAGGGACCAGACCACCTCCCCATTCTGCTCTCGGAATGCCCCCAAACCGTGCCTCTCTATCCAGAAAGACAGGTCGACCTCACCCCTTCCCTCTACCTCGATTGACCTGTCGCCCCTACGTAGAGCCTCCAGGAGGCGCTGCTGCAAGTGACCCCCGGGGCCGGATGGAGAGGGGGACCCCCCGGCAGCGACATGAGCATAGCTCCTAGGAGCAGTCACTACCGGGGGGGCAGCCGAACCAGACTCAGACCCAGGACCACCATTCACACCACAACTCCCACCAACATTCACACCACAATTCTCATCATCCATACCAGACTTTGTATTCATACCACCACTACTCCCACCATTATTCACTCCACTAACACTCCCACATGCACTCTTCTCATTCACAACACTACCACACCCATCATCCTCACCCCCTACACTCGCGTTGTGCCTAACATATCCTGGGCTGGCTGGGACTTGTAGTACTGCCGGTTTTAACAGAGTCTTTTTTGCTAGCTTTGCTGTTGCTGGGGTCGACTCTGATGGCTCCTCCTCCATGGGCGATGTTACTGCCTGAGCCTGGGGCTGCCCCTCCGAGTGCACCCCAGCTCCTCCCACAACGCCATCACCATGTCTTCCCGACTGCACGGGCTCTGAGGCTGGCACTGGCACTCGGACACTCTCCCCCCTCACAGGAGAGTGCCCCGCAGCACCCACAGAACACACAGACCGACCGTTTTCCACTCCCGATGCCCGGACACTCCCCCCCCTCACAGAGGAGTGCCCTGCAGCGCCGGTAATGTCCACGGCACTCGGGGGACCGCCCCCCAAGCACACAGACATATCACTTATCTGGACACTCCCCCCCCCTCACAGGGAAGTGCCCCTCAGTGCCAGCAACACCTGGGGAACCGCTCCCCAAGCAAACAGTAGCATAGCTTGCCCCTGGTGCCTGGACACGCCCCCCACCACCCTGGGGCGCTCCCGCAGCACCAGGGCTGCTCACCTTAAGCCCAATAGGACTTGCTGGCTCTATAGCGTCCTCTGCCGTCTTGGACGCCATGCTGTACCCCCCTTTCTGGCCCTGCTTCACCACAGAAACGGGGACTGGCAGTTTGGGGGGCCCAGCAGTCTGAACCAACTTTACAGCTGGCCCGGACTGCTGGAAAGGACGAAACACATAAGTCACAGTCTCCTGAACCTTCTGCCTTTTCTTCCTTTTCTTTACTAGATCATCTTTACCGAGATCCTCACCAAAGGTAAAATCCTCCATGCGGGTAGGGGACTGCTGCTGTATAATGGCTTGCAGCAAACCCCCACTGGCCAGCTCCTCCTCACCGCTCTCCTCTGTCTCCCCATCACTGGAGGGTAGCGCCACCTGGGCTGGCTCAGGGTAGCTATCTTGGGGGGGCTGGGGCTCACACACACTAGGGGTGGCATCCATTTCACTTCCCACAGCCGACTCTCCGCCATCTTCCTCCCCTCCTTCCTCCTCACTGCTCTCCTGAGGGCAGCATGCACCATACTTCCTTTCCTTGAATCTCTCCTCATTAACCAGTTTTTCTTTTAGGAATCCTGCCCCCTCAGAGATTTTTCTTTTGGCCTCCTCCACCTCCGCCACCTCTATCTTCAGAGCCCGCACCTGGGCAGTGAACTTCTGCCTCTTACCTGTAGGGCCCTGGTCAGCCTGGTAGCGGGCAAATCTCAGGTCCTCTCTCAGACTCCTCAGCTTCCTGCCCAGCTCTTCGTACTCCGCCATCTTTGCTTGTATCCTTGAGCCATATGTCGCCAATGACTCCCTTGGTCCCCGTGCCCCCCCCATTGCTGGGGTTCCGGGGTAACAGAAGGACCGCTGGTCTTTGCTGATGCCTTATGTCCCTCTGATCCGGTCAGGGGAGTGGGCTCCACATTTCTGCGGGCCCTGCTGGAACGTCTCACCCCGACCTTGAATCCGGCTGTAGACACTTTCTTCCCCCCTCTCGCCAGCCGGGAATGAGAGGTAGAAGCCCGAGGCTCCATGCAGGAAAGCCCTCCCAAGGAGCCTGCCACGCTCCTGGGAAAGCCTGATGTAAAAACCTGCTTCTCTGCCTGGAAGTCTGGAGAGAAAATGGAGCCACACCCGACAGCTGCACACACTGAAACCACAGGATGTGCTCTCTGCTGACACCTCTGTCCATGTTAGGAACTGTCCAGAGTAGGAGCAAATCCCCATAGCAAACCTCTCCTGCTCTGGACAGTTCCTGACATGGACAGAGGTGTCAGGAGAGAGCACTGTGGTCAGACAGAAAAAAGAAAATAACTTAATGTGGAGAATGCAGCAGCTGATAAGTACTGGAAGGATTAAGATTTTTAAATAGAAGTAATTTACAAATCTGTTTAACTTTCAGGCACCAGTGGATACATTTTTTTTTTTTTTTTTTTGCCAGAGTACCCCTTTAAAGTTGCGGATCAATATAAATAAGTAGCAGAAATCTGAAATATCAGTTCTGCAGCATCAATTCCGCAGCACATATGGTACATGTGAATATAGCCTAAAAGGGGTATTCCCATCAATTGTGGTGTAGCCACAGGTTAGCTGTTCTTGCACTTCTTATTATCATTATGGGAGTTATACAAACGTATAGTTCAAACATGGCTTCTCCTGTCTTTATTTTTCAAGCACAAAACAAAACACAGCCTTTAGCTTCATGCATAAACAAATATAAAATCCTGCTTGTCCAGAGTTAGCAACACAGAAATCTTCCCTATCTATTCAGATGGCTTACTACCAGCCACCCAACAAAACTATCATTGGCAATGTGTTACATTAGGCTGCATACTTTAGGACTCATAGGGTCTATTCACACAGCAGAATTTCCACTTGCAGAATTCCACCTCAAATTAAAGCCCATAGACTTCTATGGTATTCCGCACACCCGTTAACACTTCAGAATTTCTGCAAGCGGAAATTCAGAAGTGTGAATGGGAGTATGGAATCCCATAGAAGTCTATGGGCTTTAATTTGAGGCGGAATTCCGCAAGCAGAAATTCTGCCGTGTGAATGAACCCTAAGGCTAGGTTCAGACTACGGAATTTCTGGGCAGAATTTCTGCCGGAGATTGAGCCGGCGGCACTAGGACCGAACAGATTGCATTCCTGCCCCAATAGACTGCAATGCATTTCTGGGTGGATCTTTTGGGAGATCTGCTCAGAAATGCATTGCCATCTATGGGGACGGCAATTTAGACCGCGCGGTCCTAGTGCCGCCGTCTTGATCTCCGCCAGAAATTCTGCCCAGAAATTCCACAGTGTGAACCTAGCCTAACTCTCATCAGAAGCTCCCCTTAGCCTCACTTGCAGGCTGACTGTGCCCAAGTTTTAAAACCCATTGATAAGCTGTCTTCAGCACTTGTGCTGATCTGGGCTAGTTTTAAAACCTTGAATGGCCTTTCTTCCCATAAAAATCCAGGCCTGATAACAAGGCTTACCAAAGTCCCTAGCAAACTATGTCTCTATTTGTGGTTTTCACATATCTCACCCAGCTTTACCTGGATAAGATATATTCTTCCTAAAACCTAGTAGCTACATATGACAGGTACCTGGGACAATATAATGATCCCTGACCACCATTCCGGTCACTGTCTCACAATATGCATTATTTCAGATTAGTATTCCAGAGGGTTCCTTTAGTATTGGAAGAACAACATACTAAAAATAACTGACGTAAAAGTCATAGAGGAGTATCGATGTTGTGCATTATATACGGCGCCTACCATATGGCTGCGCCGCGGCTCAGAGTGAAACATTATGTCCCTGCTGATATATTGCAGAGCTGGGAAATCGGTTCACACCACACGGCCGGCCACTTGAGTGACACTTCATGTCATGAGATGATAGCCGTATGATCAGGAGCCATATGCTGTGATGAGAAGAGGAAAACATAAGGGCAGTATAGCGCCTCCTGGATCCCATATAAATCACCGTCGGTCCGGACGGGCCCCCTTGTATTTATGTTTCTTTAGGAAAATCAATGCCGTTGTTCATTCCAGGTTCTGATTTACAAACTCACAATTACAAAAAAAGAATTAAATAAATAAAGGTAAAAATTGATTTTGTTTCCATTCTGTTTCCTTTCCTTTTGGCTGGAGGGAACCGTAACACTGTAACATTTTTGTATCATGTGACACAATGTCGATAATGTTTTACCATAAGAGCTCATATATTTATTGAGCCGGGGGGTTAAATATCATGTCCATCTCTTCAGGGATATTATTTGTGAGCTGCTCGGGAGGTGGGAAAAATAAATAGGTAAAGGTTGTGGGAGATCTGACGGGCTCCGGGATCCGGCAACAGGAACGGAACCTCTATCTGATACAGATCGATAGCTTTTTTATGTACTTTGTGTAATAACTCTTAAATGGGTTGTCCGGTAAAATGTACTATTTTTCTTTGTTCCCCAGCCTGTCTAATTAAAAAAAAAAAAAAAAGCATTCATACTCACCTTTCTCCCCTCCCGTGTAGCTCTCATATTAGAACGCCCCGTCTCCCACCGGTCTTCTAAAACTGTTTTTTTCCCGGAGTCGGACGGAGCTGTAGATCTGACATCCCACCTCTGCTCAACCAATCACTGGCCGCAACAGTGTCCCGCCTAGACCAGTGATTGGAGAGTGGCGCTGTCGGTTCTCCCGGCTGTAGACACTACGCTCTGCAGCTCGAGAGAAAGCAGAGTCACCGGCTGCAGACAGAGCACCCAGATACCGGAGCAACAAGGGAGCGGTGGAAAATGAGTTAAAGTGTTTCTTATTTTATAAGGCTGCCTGGGACAATATAAAAATATTACATTTTATCTGACAATCCCTTTAACCTTTGTTATAGGCACCCGACATCAAGTAAAATATAATTCTGCAGTAGCACATTGTGTTGCTTACCTTTCTACCTTTCTATCCCTGTCCTGATATCACAATAAAATCCATTTGTTCTGGGGTTTTAGTTTTGCACTTCCTGGTTAAGCAGTTCCCAGAATGCATTGCTTTTCATCACAGTCCTCCCAACCTGTCCCCCCCCCCCCCCCCCCCCCGCAGCAATCCAGCCAGTTCCCCACCCAGAGCTGCTGCAGACCATTCCTCTACACAGCAGACAATCTCTCCACACAGCAAATTTGCTAAATCTACTGCATTCATTTTCTGCCCGCTCCTCTGCCTGTGGCATTATACATCACAAAGCAGAATGCAGTAACCACACCTCATTCTTCCCTAAATGTCCCAAAAAAGATATACATATATATGAGTGTATGGCAGAGAGATAGTGGTGTAGGCTGTAGAAGCTGGTCAGAGGTGATGACATCACACAAGGGGCAACAGCAGAGGATGATTTGTCATCTCAGGAGTGAGGGAAGATTTGGGGAGACAACCCCACACTGATATTGAGAGGACTAAACAACTTCCTGTCAGGAGAGAGGAAGTAGTTGGAGGAGATGCTGAGACAACACCATACTGACAATAAGAGGATTACACAACTTCCTATTAGGAAAGAGGGTGGAGCCGAGAAGCTGCAGAGACAACACCACACTGACAATGAGAGGATTACACATATTCCTGTCAGGAGAGAGGGAGGATCCATGAATATGCTGAGACAACACCTCACTGAAAATAAAAAGGACCACACATCATCCTGTCAGGAGAGAGGGAAGATCTTGGAGGTGTTGAGACAACATCACACTGACAATGACAGGACAACACAACTTCCTGTCAGAAGAGAGGGAGGATCCAGAAGGTGCTGATACAACACCACACTGACAATAAGAGGACTACACAACTTCCTGCCTGGGGTATTTCAAGCCAAAACAGGCTAAAGCCAGTACAATTTGTGATAACACTATATTAGTAAGTTATATATCATGGGGTGATAGTTTCATTTAAATACTATTTCCTGATACTGCAATACGCTTTTAAGATCTCATAAGCATTAATGTTTACCAATCAGTGTTCCTCCAGCTGTTGCAAAACTACCACTCCCAGCATGCCTGGACAGCCAAGAGCTGTCTGGGCATGCTGGGAGTTGTAGTTTTGCAACAACTGGAAGTTGGGAAACACTGCTCTAAGGCAGCGTTTCCAGTCACTGACAGCAAGAAGAGGTATTGGAATCCAAACTATATCAGAAAGCTGCCGAGCTTGTACCGTATATTATATAATGTATATCTGGTATTCTGCTATATACAATCAATGGCCTCGTCTGGTCATGTCTCCCCGGGGGCTGACATATACCAGCTGGGTTATCCCTCACTCGGCAGGACATAATTATGATTTCCTCACCTGGATCGGGAGGTCACTTCATTTGCCTTTAGCGGTAATGACAAGTGACATTCTATAATTAATGTGTCATAACGAAAAATCAATAACCGAATAACATCGCAGTAATTATACAATCAGTTCTATATCCAAGTACAGTAATGTGATAATGTCCTATACAACCCTCCTATATAACAAGGAATCATGGACTGAGCAAACTCACATGGCAGAGCGCCCCCTACAGGTGGTTGTTCAGGGCTGCAGGCATCACTAGTGCCGTCGTATGGTTCTCAGAGATAATACCCCCTTGCTATGCATGGCTTAACCCTGTACAGCTACATCAGTGTGTTTCATTACTGTAAGTGGGTCATGTTATCACCAGCCTGACCCACAGAAAATCACAGTACTTAATGTGCCAGAGGAAGTGGTAAGTCCTGGGTAAGCTGACTTCCTGTAAACTACAGGATAACATTACTTATCAGATCGATACTGCCATCTCCCAGACCCCTCCCCTCCAGCTCTATCTTTATACTGCTGCTGCTATCTCTATGGGATCAGGATATATAGTAGTTATACTCCTCCCCTCCAGCTCTATCTGTATACTGTTGCTGGTATCTCTATGGGATCAGAAAATATAGTAGTTATACACCTTCCCTCCAGCTCTATCTGTATACTGCTGCTATCTCTATGGGATCAGGATATATAGTAGTTATACACCTCCCCTCCAGCTCTATCTGTATACTGCTGCTGCTATCTCTATGGGATTAGGAAACCATATATAGTAGTTATACACCTCCCCTTCCAAGTGTAAATGTATACTGCTGCTATGTACATGGGATTATTATATATTATAGTTATATAACTCAAATCCCAGCTTTGTCTGTATACTGCTGCTATCTCTATGGGATCAGGATATGTAGTAGTTATACACCTCCTCTCCAGCTCTATCTGTATACTGCTGCTATCTCTATGGGATCAGGATATATAGTAGTTATACTCCTCCCCTCCAGCTATATCTGTATACTGCTGCTATCTCTATAGGATCAGGATATATAGTAGTTATTCACCTCCCCTCCAGCTCTACCTGTATACCACTGCTATCTCTATGGGATCAGGATATATAGTAGTTATACACCTCCCCTCCAGCTCTATCTGTATACCGCTGCTATCTCTATGGGATCAGGATATGTAGTAGTTATACACCTCCCCTCCAGCTCCATCTGTATACTGCTGCTATCTCTATGGAATCAGGATATGTAGTAGTTATACACCTCCCCTCCAGCTCTATCTGTATACTGCTGCTATCTCTATGGGATCAGGATATGTAGTAGTTATACACCTCCCCTCCAGCTCCATCTGTATACTGCTGCTATCTCTATGGAATCAGGATATGTAGTAGTTATACACCTCCCCTCCAGCTCTATCTGTATACTGTTTGGATCTGTAGTTTTGCAACAGCTTTAAGCACCCTGGTTGGGAAACACTGGGTTAAGCTTTCTGTTGCTAAAGTTTAGCGCCCATATTCCCTACATATTCATAGTTTTCCGTTGTAAAAAAAATTACAATATTTTAGAGGTAGCGACTCTAATAGATTTTCTCCCCTATTAGGAGGTATCGGTGCATGAGAAATAATTGTCCCTTTAAATGAAGCGGCAGAGAATGGAAGACGGATGGTCGTAATGTCAAAGTGCATTAGATAAAGGAAGCAGACTCAGCCCCACGGCGTCCCACACAACCGGCATACATTTACATGCATATTTAAAAAAAAAAAAAATTCTCGAAGTGCAAGCACATAAAAATTCATATGAACCTCCTAAGTGTGCGGCGTAATGATAGCGCAACCCGGCAGGACGCCACAGTCGTACAAAGCATTTCGTGATTGAATTTTTGTTTTTGCATCCAGTAAAAATCCAATAACGGCGGCGACATTAGTCATCGGGAATGGAGAT